>NW_015505802.1:857163-859564 GCF_001515645.1 Sinocyclocheilus grahami | reverse complement strand
AAAAATACGTCTTGCAGATGTAAATGCAGACGTCAAATAGACATCCCCGTACTGTACGTGTGCTATCAGGGTTCGTTTGGTAGCGACCGCTGTTGAAGCAGTTTTTGTGTGCGCAAATTTGGTGACATTTCATCCTTTAACTGTGTTCGTTCCACCTGCAGTGCACGCTTTGCTGATGCAGTCACGAACGGCTCATTTAACTTCTCTTCACAAAGCGGAAGGTCAAATCAGACTGTAAAAACCAAATAGTGTAAAATCATGGCCGAAACAGGAATGACATGGGTCCAAGCCCTCCCAAATAATCTTGATGGCCATGAGAGGTCGATAAGAGACCAAGACCGCCGTCAACTCACATGCAATTCTTACAGGTCGGTCGATGCAAGTGGGAATCGAGCCACCTCCCAAGGAGGACCTTGCGGTGATCGATGAACAGTTAAGAAATTCCATGATGTCTTTTGACTATAGTTATCAAATCTATTCACTCACAGGTTAAAGACGCTTTACCGGTTCCAAAAGTCAAACCTCAACATTCTTACGAACCAGCACAATGGGTCTGGGTCACGGACTTCCGGAGGTGGTTGGAGTCATATGAGATCATGTGCCTTTTCAGATTCCAATATGAATCTTCACTAACTTTAACAGTCAATTTTTCAATTTCAATTTAAAAGTGCTTTGTCGGCATGACAAAAATTATACATTTGTATTGCCAAAGCAATTGCAGCTGGACTGCTTACAAATAGTACACATATGTATTAACAGAAAGAAAAATAATAATAATAATAGTAATAATAATAGTAATAATAATAATAATATATAAAAACTATTAAGCATGTAGTGCAAAATGATGTTGTGATTCAGAGCAGCAGTAGATATTAGTGAAGCATCAGGGCTGAAGCTCTGGATCAGCTGAGGGAGGGGCTTGCTTTCTTTGCTCATCTCTTGGTATTGCAGGGCTTTATAATGATATGATTGGGGGTCACTGAGCTTCAGATGTTTCCAGAATTTAATTGCCCTTTTTTGTATCTTTATGAATAGAGGATATTTGCCTAATTCTGCCCTGCATCTTTGACCGCAAGATTGACACCCTCATTAGTGTGAGCATAGGTGTTATTTTTTGACAATGTTCTCAGTTTTTTGCGAATAGTTTGACGGTCTTGATCAAACCAATTTTTGGGTATTTGATTTTTTCCATTTTTTGTTTTCAATTTGGATTGTTTTACTGATTTTTCAAATATGTCATTTATATTTTTGACCGCAAGATTGACACCCTCATTAGTGTGAGCATAGATGTTATTTAGAAATGTATCCACCAGCGCTTGTATTTTTTGGCTGCTAAGTACTTTCTGATATTCTTCAGCGCTGTTTTCAGCCCATCTATATGGCTTTCTGATGTTGTACAGCTTACTGGGCTTTGTGTTAATGCTATTTTCTGTCTTTTTGAGATGCACAGTGGTTTGACTGTGATCAGACAGAGGGGTTAGTTTTCTCACAGTGAATGGTCTGAGAGATGAAGGATCTATATCTGTTATCATATAATCAACTGTGCTATTCCCCAGAGGTGAGCAAAATGTGAATCTGCCTAAAGTGTCTCCTCGTACCCTACCGTTGATGATATACAGACCCAGGCTTCGACAGAGCTGCAGGAGGACTTTTCCATTCTTATTTACTATAGCATCATGGTTATTTCTGTGGATATGGGAGAATGTGTTATTAATAGCAGTCAGTTTGTTGTTGATATATTTGCTCCCTTGTGTGTCTGTGAAGTCCGGCTGTAGTCCTGTTCTTGCGTTCAGGTCTCCGCAGATGAGCACGTTTCCCTGGGCACAGTGAATGATCTGAGAGATGAAGGATCTATGTCTGTTATCATATAATCAACTGTGCTATTCCCCAGAGGTGAGCAAAATGTGAATCTCCCTAAAGTGTCTCCTCGTAACCTTCCGTTGATGATATACAGACTCAGGCTTCGACAGAGCTGCAGGAGGACTATTCCACTCTTATTTACTATAGCATCATGGTTATTTCTGTGGATATGGGAGAATGTGTTATTAATAGCAGTCAGTTTGTTGTTGATCTATTTGCTCCCTTGTGCGTCGGTGAAGTCCGGCTCTAGTCCTGTTCTTGCATTCAGATCCCCGCAGATGAGCACGTTTCCCTGGGCCTGGAAGTGGCTTGTCTCTTCTTCTAATGTGGAGAACATGTCTTCGCTGTAGTAGGGACTCTGATGGCGGGATGTATATGGCACACAGGAATATATATTTTCTGGATGGGAGCAGTTCCTTGTGGATTTTAAGCCAGGTGTAGTATTTGCTTTGCTTTACTGTGTTGATGTGGTTGTGGAATTGTGATTTGTACCAGATGATTTGTCCTCCTGAGTCTCTTCCTTGTCGGACTGTGTTGAGTT
>NW_015505802.1:855489-856871 GCF_001515645.1 Sinocyclocheilus grahami | reverse complement strand
TGTCGGACTGTGTTGAGTTTTTGTGATGGTAGGATGATTTCTCTGTAGTTGGGTGGGCAGCGGGTGATGGTGTCTGCCCTGCTCCATGTCTCCTGTAGAATTATAATATCCATCTCATCTCTGAGATGCTCTTCTGAAATTCTGTGTTTGAACGCTTTAGTCCAAAGGCTGTTGAATTCAAGCCTTGAATATTCCACATTGATATTGATAGAAGTGTGTGTGTGTAGGTATTGCTCTTGTACATTATTTGACCAGTTTGGAGCAGATGATGTTGAGCAGGTGTCTTATATGATTGAGTTCTGCGGCTGCAGGGTTTTGTGGCTGTTGGACTGCTGCGGCGTAGCTCTGTGATGGTGCTCCAGGGGTCGAGTCCTGTCTGCTTCTTGGAGGAGGGGGGACGTTTCTTTGTGGCTGGGAGCTGCTCTTGCTGTGTAGATTTCTGTCTCCTGTTTTACCAAATGCTGTGCTTTTCAGCACGCTTGCGAAAAGTTGTACTCCTTTTTTGGCAGTCACGGATTCAATTAATTGGATAAATCGTATCCACTATGAGTTATAGCGTTTTGCTAATGACACCAATATAGCGTACATCTAAGAATGGCAGTGAGAGTGTATAGCTGCTAAAGACCTGGGGTCTCATTTTTAAAACGTGCGTACGCACAGATTTGATCGTAGAGTGTGCGTATGTAAAAATCCACGGCAACGTTCATATTTATAAAAACGGTATTTGACGTGGAAAAGAGCTTAGCGCCATGTCAGTGTCTGAGCAGACATACGCACAATACTGCTTTCTACGCAGTATTTTATAAATGAGGCCTCTGGTGCTCAGGGGCCTCATTTATAAAATACTGCCTAGAAATAATTCTAAATTTGATTTTACGATCATTTCTCAAAGTGCGTACGTGTGATTTATAGAACGAACGTCCGCACAGAAAACGTGCGTATGCCTCTCTTTTAGATGTGAAATCTATAAATTGCAATGATTTCCAAAAACATCTACTACTGTAGTATTGTATTATATTATATGAATTATATGGGAGCCAGAGATAGAAGATTAAACAGTACGTGGCAGTCAAAATCTTGTAACATTTCAATTTAAAAGTTTGAAAGTGTTAACCAGTTAGAAAAGAAAAGAAAAAATGCTGACTTATCTTACCGTGATCGAAAACAAAAAATATCAGACCGTTAAGCAACAGTAGTAAAAATATATGTTGTACTCTACCATTAGATACTAATTTAAAACTAGTTAGAGTTTGTCACAAGTTAAATAAAAAGAAAAATGCTGACCATCTATCTAAACAAAAATAGTATCAGATAGTTCGATAAACAATACGGCACTTTTTCTATGTTAAAATTAAAAACTATTTAGAGTTTGTTACCAGTTA
>NW_015505802.1:850256-853767 GCF_001515645.1 Sinocyclocheilus grahami | reverse complement strand
GGCGTAGCTCTGTGATGGTGCTCCAGGGGTCGAGTCCTGTCTGCTTCTTGGAGGAGGGGGGACGTTTCTTTGTGGCTGGGAGCTGCTCTTGCTGTGTAGATTTCTGTCTCCTGTTTTACCAAATGCTGTGCTTTTCAGCACGCTTGCGAAAAGTTGTACTCCTTTTTTGGCAGTCACGGATTCAATTAATTGGATAAATCGTATCCACTATGAGTTATAGCGTTTTGCTAATGACACCAATATAGCGTACATCTAAGAATGGCAGTGAGAGTGTATAGCTGCTAAAGACCTGGGGTCTCATTTTTAAAACGTGCGTACGCACAGATTTGATCGTAGAGTGTGCGTATGTAAAAATCCACGGCAACGTTCATATTTATAAAAACGGTATTTGACGTGGAAAAGAGCTTAGCGCCATGTCAGTGTCTGAGCAGACATACGCACAATACTGCTTTCTACGCAGTATTTTATAAATGAGGCCTCTGGTGCTCAGGGGCCTCATCCTATACCAACTGCATGCGTGTGTGTGTGTGTGTGTGTGTGTATGTGTATGTTAGACCAGTTTATGTGTTTATGTAGTATGTTAGACTAGTTTAAGTGTTTATGTAGTTAATAAAACCTTACTTCTATCACATTTGACGTGGTTCATTGTTTGCTTATAACTGGAGTCACTTAATCATGCAGATTTATGCTACAAGCTTTTGTAGAATTGTACAGTAAGTTATCCTTAAGCAGGAAATTAACGTTCTTAGAATTGACAAGACAGTTAACCCTGAGAGGTCAGCTAAATATCTACAGCGGATCTAAATATTCATAATTAATTATAACTAGTTATGATTAATTATTCATATTTCCTCATGAGCTGATTCGTTACAACATTGAAACGCAAACATACACACATACACGCAAACATGTGCACAAACACACATAAAAACAAACATGCACGCACACTAAATCAACCCCTGCAGTTCAACAAAAATTGTTTGACTAAGTAATCTTTTTTAGCTTTCATATAGGATTCACGGCCATACTCAGTTGGTTCTTGTATAACAGAGTCCTGAGACAGGTGAAAACAGAATGCTTGAAAGATTTTTCTCTGTAAGATATTATAATGACAGACTCAAAACTTTAGTTTGGTTAAAATAACTGAGGTTATGCATTTCTCTTGAATATGAGTACAATAACCAGTGAGTACATGAAACGTTACTGTAAACAAAACCTTTTAAATTCAGCATGTTCTATCATATTAATAATAAAAAAGACTTAATTTCTATACCATTTCTGGCTTTCTCATCAAAATGTGACACTTTTTTTTTTACTTTAAATGTCGTACAATCATTTCGTTGGAAATTAAAAAGAAAAACCGTAGTGTTGTGTTTCTAAGTTAGAATGCTTATAGTTTGTAGTAAAATCACATCTATAAGCTAAAACATTTTTCTTTCAAACTTTCTCACGCAGCCCATGCAGCTTTCACACACCAGGGTCCACCACAAACTGACAAAATCTTCCTTAAGTTTGTTTTAACATTTAGCTGAGAATCTGACGGATTATTTTACGTACAGAGTTGGGGAGGTTACTATGGTAATGTGATAGGTTATAGATTACAAGTTACCCTATTTAAAATCTAATAAGTAGTGTAACTATTTCAATTACTTTAAAAAAGTAATGCAACTCATTACATTTGAGTACATTTTTTACTTTTCTAAATATGAATGTTTTCAACTGTTAATCTTTTGAAACATGTAAACCAGCCATGGGTTAACATCACAGTAGGACTCAACAACTAATTATGGTCAGACTTTCAAAATCCTTAATTAAATCATAATTTAATAATAATTTAATCTAATAATAATTGTTCTGAGATTAAAAACACATTTAAACCATAATAGTTAAATAGCTATGATAGTGTTTTTTAAATCAAGACTTTGCATAGCTATGTTTTAGCATACGTGTATCGTATTATTCTTAAATATAAGCGTTTAGTCTAAATATGTTTTAACAATTCTTTTTGTTTTTGTTTTTACAAAGGTGTTCAATTTAATACGTTTAACTAATGCCTCATTCAAGCGCTGTAGACTTTCAGGCCAGGGAACTACAATACCCAGCATACACCTCAGACTTCAAACATGGGCGCCGGGGATCCATATCCCAAAATACTGAATCGTTCTAAATCGTCGGACTTCCGATTAAACGCATGCTCAGATACCCTTTATAAAAAGACTCACATTTCCACACCTTTTGTGACGTGTACGCTCCTTCCATGTTGTGATGTTTCAACCCTAGTGATGCAAAGTCCTATTCACTCCTGCGAAACGATTCATTTGGACAGTTCGGTGCAATGTAATCTCGCAGTTACGTCATTATACATTTATTTTCTAACAACTCAGGGTCATTTTATATCAGTGAAACGTTTAAATATAGTAAACTGTGTGAACACGTATAGGTGATTATTGCATTTTGGTCATTTAAGTTAATGATGTTTGTGGTAGTTTCATGCACCTATCCTTTGTTGTTTGTTTAGCTTCAATATCGGTTTTTAGTCAGTTACAAAAGTGTCCGGCGTGAAGTTTATATGTATTTCTTAACTAATAACGACAAAGTTACAGGTTTCGGGTAGTTGGGTCTAAATGTGACAGACGAGAGCCTTACTCAAACAGTTCACCCCGTCATCTTTTAATAAAATATTCCATCGATCGTCACTAAGACAAATTATGTAACAGTATCCATTAAAATGCTGAAATGAAATAAGCGTAAGGCCTAACAATTTAATACGTTTAACTAATGCCTCATTCAAGCGCTGTAGACTTTCAGGCCAGGGAACTACAATACCCAGCATACACCTCAGACTTCAAACATGGGCGCCGGGGATCCATATCCCAAAATACTGAATCGTTCTAAATCGTCGGACTTCCGATTAAACGCATGCTCAGATACCCTTTATAAAAAGACTCACATTTCCACACCTTTTGTGACGTGTACGCTCCTTCCATGTTGTGATGTTTCAACCCTAGTGATGCAAAGTCCTATTCACTCCTGCGAAACGATTCATTTGGACAGTTCGGTGCAATGTAATCTCGCAGTTACGTCATTATACATTTATTTTCTAACAACTCAGGGTCATTTTATATCAGTGAAACGTTTAAATATAGTAAACTGTGTGAACACGTATAGGTGATTATTGCATTTTGGTCATTTAAGTTAATGATGTTTGTGGTAGTTTCATGCACCTATCCTTTGTTGTTTGTTTAGCTTCAATATCGGTTTTTAGTCAGTTACAAAAGTGTCCGGCGTGAAGTTTATATGCATTTTTAACTAATAACGACAAAGTTACAGGTTTCGGGTAGTTGGGTCTAAATGTGACAGACGAGAGCCTTACTCAAACAGTTCACCCCGTCATCTTTTAATAAAATATTCCATCGATCGTCACTAAGACAAATTATGTAACAGTATCCATTAAAATGCTGAAATGAAATAAGCGTAAGGCCTAACAATTTAATACGTTTAACTAATGCCT
>NW_015505802.1:849288-850246 GCF_001515645.1 Sinocyclocheilus grahami | reverse complement strand
TGGAGGTAGGAAAACAAAGTTATATTTATTTAGTTTAAACGGGAATATGTCTATGAAAGATTGTGTTACATGTGTAATCACAATGCTGAAAAATAATTTTCAGAAACTTTGAAATCAAAATAATGGATAAATAATGGGCAACTTTACAAAGAGCTTTATTACCAATACATGGTAAAAAAAATCCCTGGACATGGCATGGGAGTCAAAATCGCAAAATTGATAAAAGAAATCGCGATATGTTTTTTTTTTGTCAATATCGCACAACCCTAATATGCATGCATGCTTTGCATAGAAGCTGTGACATATTCTTATGCATGAACCCTCTAACTGTTTAGAACTCTCTATGCACAGCAAGTGAAAGTTAGTGTAAACTAAGCAATACCACGCATGCATATAAATGTAAAGCTTCTTTCCCAGCGACAGCTAGCAGTTAAGGAAGTAAAGCTTGCACTACCTGAAAATGTGTCATGCATTCGAAACGACTTCTTAATTTCATAGCGCAGCAAGAGTTAGACTATGCATGCAGTATATCGACTAATACATGCAATAACTGAAAGTGTTTAATGCTTTTGAAACTAGTAATGATTTGCAAAGAAACGAGTTCTCATATGCAATGCATTTAGACAGTTCTAACGTGTTTGAGATTTTATACATAAGATTATTTTAGAGTATATGCACAGCAAGTGTAAGCTAGTGTATCTAAGCATTACGATGTATGCATGGTAAAGCTTCTTTCCAAGCGACAGTTTGTTGATGCATGCAGTATAGGAAATTATTGCACTAACTGAAAATGTTTTATGCATTTCAAACGAGTTCTTACATGCAATGCAGAAAGAAAGTTCTAAACGATTAGAGGTTTTCTGCATAACAAGAATATATGAGAGCTACTATGCACAGCAAGTGTAAGTTAGTGTAGCTAGACAATACCATGCATGCATGGTAACGCTTCTTTCCCAGC
>NW_015505802.1:847654-847973 GCF_001515645.1 Sinocyclocheilus grahami | reverse complement strand
CTGGCTTCCCAAGACTGAACTTCCAGCCAATCAGCGACCGCGGGATCTAGGGAGGTTCTAGCTGAACTGGTGATTTAATATAAATTTGAACCTAATTGAGTTATATGTCTTAGATTTATCCAATAAAGCCTCATTTATACTGAAAAGAGACGTATCTTGTGTTTTGTTCTCACAATAATGTCTTAAACTGCCGATCTTGATACTGTACTAATTAATAGTGTTTTCATTATATTTTGGATATTGATCTCCACTGCAGAATTGATGTCATACGGCTCGAATCGCTGGCCGTCTCAGTGATCAGCCGTAAAACAGTGATTCT
>NW_015505802.1:846869-847144 GCF_001515645.1 Sinocyclocheilus grahami | reverse complement strand
TTTTCTGTATTGCTCCACTGCATGAGATACATGGTCACAAAACTCGTGTGTTTTTAGAGTTTAAGCCGACCACGTCTTCCAACCTACTCTTTAGAGCTTGTGGCATGGCATCTCTTACAACATTTCTAAACAATGTTGCCATTAATGGGTCTCATTCTGGATTCCTTTCAGTCTCTTGCTTCCATCTTTTCAGCTGTCTCTGGACATATGGGTTGGACTTTCTGTTTCCACCAGCTGTTCTCCCTTTAATGATTTAGGGTCTAGTCTGATCAGGT
>NW_015505802.1:844814-845078 GCF_001515645.1 Sinocyclocheilus grahami | reverse complement strand
AAAGCAGTGCCCTGCAGGAATTTTTGCCTATCAGCAAATTTCGAGTGTTCTTACCACAAAGGGCATACCGGGCGAACAACACTAAGTATATATAAGCAAAATCTGCTTACCTTATTTTAGTGGTCACCACTAGTTTAGTTCGTCAAGCCAGCCCAACGTGGTCTTCCACCCCCGCTCCTTTCCAGCACCACATTGAGAGCCAATATGTGGTGGTTTCTACCGCTGCTGTGAAGAATCTTTCTCAGAGTCTTGGAGTTTTGATGC
>NW_015505802.1:842579-843311 GCF_001515645.1 Sinocyclocheilus grahami | reverse complement strand
CTTCTATGCACAGTAAGTGTTTATTAGTGTTCCAAAGCAATCCCATGCATGCATGTACTGTAAAGCTTCTTTCCTAGTGAGAGATAGTTCATGTATGGAGTATAACGACTAATGATTGCACTTACTGAAAATGTTTCATGCATTTGAAAGAAGTTATTTTAGGCAATACAAAACGAGAGTTCTAAACAGTTGTCGCAGTAATGTTTATTAGTGTTCCTTAGCAATACCATGCATGCATATAATGTATAGCTTCTTTCCTAGTGAGAGATAGTTCATGTATGGAGTATAATGACTAATGATTGCACTTACTGAAAATGTTTCATGCATTTGAATGCAGTTATTGTATGCAATGCAAAAAGACAGTTCTAAAGAGTTAGAGGTTTTATGCATAACAAGAAAGCGCTTCTATGCACAGCAAGTGTAACAGAGTATCTAAGCAATACCATGCATGCATATAATGTAAGGCTTCTTTCCCAGCGACCACTAGTTTATGCAAGCAGTTAAGTAAAGCTTGCACCAACTGAAAATGTTTCATGCATTCGAAACGACTTCTTATTTGCAATGCATAGAGCAGCAAGAGTTAGACCATGCATGCAGGATATGGCCTAATACTTGCAATTACTGAAAGTGTTTAATGCTTTTGAAACAAGTTATCATATGCAATGAAACGAGTTATCACAGTTCTATCGTGTTAGAGATTTTAAGCATAACAAGATTATTTTAGAATAAATA
>NW_015505802.1:837538-841346 GCF_001515645.1 Sinocyclocheilus grahami | reverse complement strand
TTGACTAACACTTGCAATTACTGAAAGTGTTTAATATTTTTGAAAGTAGTTCTTATATGCAATGAAACGAGTTCTCATATGCAATGCATTAGACCGTTTCTGTGCAATTTCAAACATGCTGTAAAGCTTCTATCCAAGAGAGAGTTATTTCACGCATGCAGTATAATAACTAATGACTTTGTTTAATGACTAATGACTCAGTAAATGGCATTTACTGAACATGTTTTATGCATTTGAAACGAGTTCTTATACGCAATGCAGACAGACAGTTAAGTAAAGCTTGCGCTAACCGAAAATGTTTCATGCATTCAAAACGACTTATTTGCAAAAAAATATTTCTAATATTTTGGCGATTTTATGCATGACAAGATAATGTTAGAATATATAAAAAATCTAAATCACTCACGTTAGACAGATAGTCTAATGTTTTAGAGATTTTATGCATGCTCCTGTACTCGTTATAATGCCCCGATACCAAAAGCCGATACCAAAAGCCGATACCAGACAGCACGTGATAAGTGCCATATTCAAACAATTAATCACCACAAAAATTGTATTTCTAATTTTTATTCGTCTTGTAAGGATTCAATTCGTTTAACATTGACAACACAATAGGAAAAAAGTTTCGTGACTTTTTGACTTTCTCAAATTGTGTAAATCCACATGGGGTATTTTTTTTTATCCACAGTAATTTCACGCTTGTCTAGTACAAATATGTCGCTTTGTTTCATAATTACATTGTGTATATTTGTCTTTATTTACCCTCAAAAATTGGAAGTAAAGTGTGATAACATGCCCTGTAGGTGGGGGTACAATGAAACAGCTGAGGGGCAGGTTGTAACAGCTTGAATGTATGTATTGTATGACAGCATAACATTTGATCTGATCGCATGAAAAACAATACACAAGACAAACTAAAATATTTTGTCAATAAAATAAAATAAGTATTTCTTTCAAATAAAATAATGGCGTTTCTTTAAGGATTAAAAATAATCTGATTTTGGAGATTGACAATGAACACATTGCAACCATGCATGGGACGGCCCACTTTAAACGAGCCAAAATGCTTTACATGTCTTGAAACAATAATTTCTTAATACTAAACATTGACTGTCAGTCTTTATTCACCTGTTTCTCGTCGTCATCATTAAATCATTTAAATCTAACTTATAATTGGTGTGCTTAGATGCTCTTATCATTATCTTGTTATGCATAAAATCTCTAAAACATTAGATCTGTCTAGCTGTCTAATTTGAGTGATTTAGATTTCTTCCTCAACTGTAAAGTTTAAATGTACATGTATCTTTCTGCTCAGGAGTCTCTTTTGGTTGTTGTGACCAGTGGGCTCCCGGCCGTGAACAAATTTTGTAATGCTGTACATGCTGCGCACCTTAAGAATCTGAGTACTAAAGATTCTCCACTCAGAGGACAGTGATGGAGTTTGGAAGACTATAGAGCTTGTGGGGTTAGGGGTGAGCCTGTAATACTCAGAGTTAGTATTATAATGATCCTGTGTCTGAGAAAGGCGGTGAGAGTGGATGCTAAAGACCTGCTGCTCATGTGTTGTTTGAGGTGTACTAGTGATAGTAGCTTCTTGACGGGACGCCGTCACCATATTTCGGGATGGGAATTACCTCGACGAATTGTATCGGTATTAGAAGTACCTCGAGACACTGAAGTATTATTTTGTATTATATTCGGTACGGGAATTACCCCGAAGGTACTTTAGTACTTTACGGGAAGGAGAAACTTTTGACATTCCTATTTAATGATTAAGCATGAGAGGAGACTTTTTCCCCACATCTCAATTTGCGCAAAACCCGCGGGAGGAGGGACAGATCCTTGTACGGCAGCTCTTTATGTGAATGAAAATAATATTTTATTTATTATTATTAACATTATTATTTAAATAATATATATTATTATCTGTAGCTACTGTTTTCAGCATATTGAAAATAACGTTTGCATTCACAATTATTTGCGTGATGAACAAATTGATTTGATAGGTGGTCAACACTGACAAAGGGGTAATTTGACATGCGGTTCTCTGAGTGTTTGAGTTGGAGCAGTTGCCATCAAAGCAGCAGCAGTGAACAGACTGGACACTGTTCAACTATTGGGAAAGAGCAGCAGGCAGAGCAACAAAAACAGCAGAGAAAATCTGCCACAGAACCTGCAGTCCTACAAACTACAAAGCAGTAACTGGAAGAGGAAGATATGGCCTGCTTGGACCATAGATATGGCAAGACTTGACTGATTAAAGGGTCCAGACAGCTGCAAATGAGGAAGCAAAGGTCCCTTCTGCCCCAATACATGATGATGAAAAGATTAGACCTAATGACAGCGACACAGAGACTGATGAGCCATTGCTGCAGGATGAAGCAAACAAATTTAAATTAAAAGACAGTATTAAATGTATTAAAAATATACTTGAAATTCAATTAGTATGTTTATAATACATTTGTATTCCCAACATGCTTATTTGAAGTGCAATAAAAATATATTGAATTGCATTTTAATATATTTCTAAAAAGTATACTAGAAGTACTTTTGTATTAAATATATGCTTAGTTATACTTTTAAGGAATATGCTAAACAGAAGCATACTTTTAATGTATTTCTAAAAAGTATACTAGAAATACTTTGGTAATAAATATATGCTTAGTTACACTTTTAAGGAATATGCTAAACACAAGCACACTATTAGTATATTTCTAAAAAGTATAGTCGAAATACTATGTTAATAAATATATTTTTAGTTACACATTTAAGGGATATACTAAACACAAAGCATAGTTTTAGTGACTTTTTAGTGTATTTACAGAACACATACTTATGTTACCCTTACTTAAAGTATATTTTATGTCTACTTTGTGTAATAACATAACAAAATGATTACACTTTTAGTGGGTTTTTAATGTAATTTATATTGCAGTAGGCCTACACATGGTTATATTTTAAATATTTATATATTTATAATTTCAATATTTGGAAAAGTACAATATTTGGAAAAAACATTTACAATGTACAAACGTTTGTCAACTATTATTATGCATTGCGATATTTAAAATATGTTGTTTAATATGTTGTTCAGTTTTACTCAAAATGTATTAAATATATGCTTAGTTATACTTTTAAGGAATATGCTAAACAGAAGCATACTTTTAATGTATTTCTAAAAAGTATACTAGAAATACTTTGGTAATAAATATATGCTTAGTTACACTTTTAAGGAATATGCTAAACACAAGCACACTATTAGTATATTTCTAAAAAGTATAGTCGAAATACTATGTTAATAAATATATTTTTAGTTACACATTTAAGGGATATACTAAACACAAAGCATAGTTTTAGTGACTTTTTAGTGTATTTACAGAACACATACTTATGTTACCCTTACTTAAAGTCTCTTTAGCCCTGGCTTTTTGTAAGAACATAACAAAATGATTACACTTTTAGTGGGTTTTTAATGTAATTTATATTGCAGTAGGCCTACACATGGTTATATTTTAAATATTTAAATATTTATAATTTCAATATTTGGAAAAGTACAATATTTGGAAAAAAAAAATTTACATTTACAATGTACAAACGTTTGTCAACTATTATTATGCATTGCGATATTTAAAATATGTTGTTTAATATGTTGTTCAGTTTTACTCAAAAGGTTATACTGCTTGGCTGTTGTTCATTACATGATACATTCGTTGTAATAAGCTAGGTGTTTATAAATTTGTTCAAGCTTGACGCCTTTATTTTCTAATATATATTTCTGAAATTCCCACAAGGATTTCAACATCATATA
>NW_015505802.1:827567-835577 GCF_001515645.1 Sinocyclocheilus grahami | reverse complement strand
TTTTGTTTTTCACCAAAGTATATATGCTGCTGTTCTTTTTTAGTGTACTTTATGAATATTTGTAATGTACACAACAATATATAATACATTAAAGTTTTCTAGATATCAAAGTGTGTACGTGTGCGTCTATACTGAAAAAAGCAGCTTTATAATATACTAGTAGTGTAATGCTAATGCATTTCCAATGAGCTGAAATACAATTGAAATGTACTTGAAGTACATTAAAACGATGGTTCAAATATACCCTTAACATTCATGAAGTATTGAAGTATTATGTATACACTTAAATTGCACTAAATATACTTAAAGTGGTTCCAATTGAACACAATTTCAAAATATTAAATATATTACAAACTTAAACATATCTTGAAATACACTTAATATACTTAAAGTTGTTTCAAAATAATAAATTTAATATACACTTAGTGCATTTATAATTTAAATAGTATGTCAGAAAAAGCACAATTTAAATATATTTATTTTTCACCTGGGACCGCACGCATGTATGAAAGTGAAGTTACCACTGGTGTACCAGCAGGGGCGATCGTTTCCCCAATTCCCCAACTGCACGAGAAGGGTGTTCCTGCACAACCGTAGGCTACAGTTTCAGGACCGCAGATCTGAGAAGGGTCTGGCTGCAGCCTTGCACTTGCACTCTCAGACTTGCATTCTCAGACTTGCACGCTCAGACACTTGCTAGCGACGTCACTTGCAGTCTTTTATTTTTTTTATTTTGTTCTACTTATTGATTACTTTTTGTTTGAATCTCTCAAAATTTTACAACAGTAGCCAAGGTGGTGAAGACAAGAAAAAATAAACTAAATTACAATGTCACTTGCACTAGCCACTTGCACTCGTCACTTGCACTCTCTGCTACCTGCGACTTCACTTGCAATTGACACAAATCGTGCATGTGGTGATTAAATTATTACTGCAAGAAAAAGACAATACCCACAAATCCGTGACCAGATAAGCAGAATATGAACGCAATCAGGGCTGGACTGGGACAAAAAAATGTGTATATATATATACACTGTACCACTAACTATACCAGTAAGATTAATGTTTGTTTTAATTAAGTAATTAATTCATGTTTTTTAAAGAATTCAAATAAATTAGAATGTTGTGGAAAAGTTCATTTATTTCAGTAATTCAGCTCAAATTGTGAAACTCGTGTATTAAATAAATTCAATGCACACAGACTGAAGTAGTTTGTCTTTGGTGGGATTTTGTTACATGTGAGCCAAAATTCACAGAGTGCTGTATCCAAGCATGTTAACAGAATGTTGAGTGGAAGGAAAAAGTGTGGAACAAAAAGATGCACAACCAACCGAGCCTTATGAGGATGGTCAAGCAAAATCGATTCAAGAATTTGAGTGACCTTCACAAAGAATGGACTGAGGCTGGGGTCAAGGCATCAAGAGCCACCACACACAGACGTGTCAAGGAATTTGGCTACAGTTGTCGTATTCCTCTTGTTAAGCCTCTCCTGAACCACAGACAACGTCAGAGGCGTCTTACCTGGGCTAAGGAGAAAGAAGAACTGGTCTGTTGCCCAGTGGTCCAAAGTCCTCTTTTCAGATGAGAGCAAGTTTTGTATTTCATTTGGAAACCAAGGTCCTAGAGTCTGGAGGAAGGATGGAGAAGCTCATAGCCCAACTTGCTTGAAGTCCAGTGTTAAGTTTCCACAGTCTGTGATGATTTGGGGTGCAATGTCATCTGCTGGTGTTGGTCCATTGTGTTTTTTGAAAACCAACGTCACTGCACCCGTTTACCAAGAAATTTTAGAGCACTTCATGCTTCCTTCTGCTGACCAGCTTTTTGAAGATGCTGATTTCCTTTTCCAGCAGGATTTGGCACCTGCCCACACTGGCAAAAGCACCAAAAGTTGGTTAAATGACCATGGTGTTGGTGTGCTTGACTGGCCAGCAAACTCACCAGATCTGAACCCCATAGTTGTTTTGATTTGCGGGTCTTGTCTTTTTCTTGAAGGACCCTGTACGTTATAGTACTAAATTATTTTAGTGGCGTAGTCTTAGTTTCTTGAAATATACTGTATATCGATTTAGCCCCCTTAAGTTTAACTAGCTCATTATCAGGTATAATAAAGATGAAATCAAATGAAATCAGCATTTGCAGTCACTAAATTACAGCCAGATATTTAAAAGTTTGTAGAGAGATGTTTATATACTGTATATACTCATTTTTGCAATAACACAATAAAACATCTTAAAAAAAGGCCCCCTTTTCCATTAGTTGCTGCATTTACAGAAAGGCTGTAGGCTTCAACTCCTGAGAGAGATTAAAAAAAAGGGAGGGAGAATTAAATAAGAAACATTTGCTTTAACATGTTTAACTCTGTAATATATATCTCTTATTGAACACTTATGCACTGTTGGGGTTGTAGAGAGAGACAGAACCAAACAGAATAATCATGTTACTGACATCTAACTCCATATGTAAGTATATAAGAGCAAAACCCACCAACTGAATGTTCTCTCTTCTTTCCTCAATTGTTTGTCAATCCGGTAACACTTTCTATGAAGCATGTATTTATAGTACATTATAAGGGTTTTCTTAAGGCATTATAATTAATGCATAAAGCATTCTAAAAAAGCTTAATAATATGTTGTATCATCTCATAAATAATCATAACATTTACAATATATTACAATACAATACAATGATTACGTCTAACACACAATGAATACCATAATAAATCCACTTAATTTATAATGGATTATCTTGACATTGTTTATTTAAGATCTGGACAGTATCTTACTACATCTTGCGAGCGGTTAGGAGTGGTTGAGTGTTGTTTTGAGTGTTTCCTGTGAGTTCAATATTAATTTTGCTGTGAGCTAGTTTAAGACTAGCTGTAATACTTTCAAATGAAAAAATGCAACGTGTGTTTCTTACATTTTATTTTGATGGTTCCCTTTAGTCTATTGACTATAAGTAACTTTGCAACTACTGTTTGTCAATCCGGTAACACTTTCTATGAAGCATGTATTTATAGTACATTATAAGGGTTTTCTTAAGGCATTATAATTAATGCATAAAGCATTCTAAAAAAGCTTAATAATATATTGTATCATCTCATAAATAATCATAACATTTACAATATATTACAATACAATACAATGATTACGTCTAACACACAATGAATACCATAATAAATCCACTTAATTTATAATGGATTATCTTGACATTGTTTATTTAAGATCTGGACAGTATCTTACTACATCTTGTGAGTGGTTAGGAGTGGTTGAGTGTTGTTTTGAGTGTTTCCTGTGAGTTTAATATTAATTTTGCTGTGAGCTAGTTTAAGACTAGCTGTAATACTTTCAAATGAAAAAATGCACCGTGTGTTTTGTTTTTACATTTTATTTTGATGGTTCCCTTTAGTCTATTGACTATAAGTAACTTTGCAACTACATGTCAACATTAGAGTATTAGTAGGCTTAGTTAAGGTTGGTAGAATAAGTTGATGTACCTTATAATGTATTATAAATACAGGCGTCATAGAAAGTGTTACCATCAATTCTTCTATTAAAATCTTCCACTTCACTGATATAGTTATCAGAGATCAATCACCGTTGGGTTAACAGAAATATCAGTAACAAAAGGTGCACTGGGCATTGTGCAAAAATAATTCATATTCTACTCTGACCTGTAATGATAATCCGTAAATGCACAATTACGGTCCTGAAACTGCAGCCTCCAGTTGTGCAGGAACATACTATTGAACTGCACAAGGACCAAAGAAGACCAGCGATATAGCGCATTAAAAGATGGATTTTGGATGACTTCGAGACACGTACCGTCTCGTAAAATACTCCATCGTTCCATGTTTATGAATTTAGTTAATTAAAATTAGCCTATGGTGGGAAAGGGATCATGTAAAAAAGTAAACATATTTTTACCATAGTAACGTAACTGTCGCTCGACCATGTCGTTTAAGACTAGCTGTAATACTTTCAAATGAAAAAATGCACCGTGTGTTTTGTTTTTACATTTTATTTTGATGGTTCCCTTTAGTCTATTGACTATAAGTAACTTTGCAACTACATGTCAAAATTAGAGTATTAGTAGGCTTAGTTAAGGTTGGTAGAATAAGTTGATGTACCTTATAATGTATTATAAATACAGGCTTCATAGAAAGTGTTACCATCAATTCTTCTATTAAAATCTTCCACTTCACTGATATAGTTATCAGAGATCAATCACCGTTGGGTTAACAGAAATATCAGTAACAAAAGGTGCACTGGGCATTGTGCAAAAATAATTCATATGCTACTCTGACCTGTAATGATAATCCGGACCGTAAATGCACAATTACGGTCCTGAAACTGCAGCCTCCAGTTGTGCAGGAACATTACTGTTGAACTGCACAAGGACCAAAGAAGACCAGCGATATAGCGCATTAAAAGATGGATTTTGGATGACTTCGAGACACGTACCGTCTCGTAAAATACTCTATCGTTCCATGTTTATGAATGAAGTTAATTAAAATTAGCCTATGGTGGGAAAGGGATCATGTAAAAAAGTCCACATATTTTTACCATAGTAACGTAACTGTCGCTCGACCATGTCATGTGTAGTCAATGCTCAGTAACCACAAAATATACCATGCTTCTCCCACCGTAACTGTAGTTTTACTGTGGTATTTGTAGATAAAGCACAATAACATCAATACTTACGATGGGCTTAACTAGTAACCGTAGTTTTACTGTGGTTTTTGTAGTTAAAGCAGAATAACCTCAACCCTTACTATGGGGTTACCTCGGTAAACGTAGTTTTACTGTGGTATTTGTAGATAAAGCACAGTAACAACATTTACAACAACACATACCATGTTTTTTCCACATTAACTGTTTTTACTGTATACTGTTTTTACAACACAGTAACCACAACGTTTGCCATGCCTTTAATGCCTTTTTGTGAAGTAATTGTAATTCAATATATTTTTTCTGTCTTGGTGACATAAGTCAGATCACATACTCTTTAAAAATTATACATTTGTATTGCCAAAGCAATTGCAGCTGGACTGCTTACAAATAGTACATATATGTATTAACAGAAAGAAAAAGAATAATAATAATAGGAACAATAATAATATATAAAAAGTATTAAGCATGTAGTGCAAAAAGAATGTAAGTATATAAACTAGTAAACTAGAAATAAAAATAAAATAAGGGATTAGACATATTTACAGAAGCTATTAAAAATTATACATTTGTATTGCCAAAGCAATTGCAGCTGGACTGCTTACAAATAGTACATATATGTATTAACAGAAAGAAAAAGAATAATAATAATAGGAACAATAATAATATATAAAAAGTATTAAGCATGTAGTGCAAAATGAATGTAAGTATATAAACTAGTAAACTAGAAATAAAAATAAAATAAGGGATTAGATATATTTACAGAAGCTATTCTGCTTCTGTAAATATGTCTAATCCCTTATTATACATCTAAGTAATATAATACAGTAATTAGGCGTAATATAATGTAGATGTGCTGGAAACACGCTCTCTCTCTCGCTCTCTCGCTCTCGCTCTCTCTCTCTCAGCTTTTCCTTTCCTATTTTTCCAAACTGTAATCCGTAATTCATTTACACATAGTAACCGCTCTTTCTGTGGTTCATCATGGCATATCTTTAAAACTCAGAATCAACTTTTGACCAATTCTTTCAGAAAGCTGCTAGAATTAACAGGGTACTTGAACTCGAAGCTCCCAATGCTGATATTGAAGCTGCCAAGGAGGCTGAAAAAGTCCTTCAAAGGTTCAACCCTTCACAGGTTTTGTTGAACTGATTTAGTTATAACTGATTTGCTTTAATGAACGCATCCTTATATTATGTGTTGAAAATATCTTTCCTTATAGTCCTTCCTCTCAAATATTTTGGTCACAGATAATTTATAACACACTGTCTCAACATGTATGTATTTCTCTTCATTTCAGCTGAAAGGGAAGACCAACGAAAGGTCTGTCATGGGATTTGAATTTGGCCATACTGTGCGTTTACAGAGAAGACCAAAAGCTGTGCAAAGGTAAACACTTCCAATGGTATGTCTGTGTTGGTCTGAGCACCTTGACTGAACTATACTGCAGTTACATTTGCACAGCATTTGATGTTTCTTTAACTTTGGTTTACATAGCCCATGAGGAAGAACACTCAACAAAGTGTCATGTCAAAGTAGTAATAATTCATACAATTTACCAAGTCAGCAAATTCATATGGTATTGTACAAGTGTACTCATACAAAATTCTACTATTACTTCTGCTGTCATTGGCCATTGCCTCAACTCTCATGCAGATCGTGCCCATTGTAAGTAGTCGGAGTCCTTTGTGTTCTTTATTAACCTTAACAAACTGGCGCCATCTCATTAACTTGTCATGTGATAAATCAGATCTTCAATTAATTTGGCCAAATCAGATCACTTAATGCTTAAATATTTTAGCATCCACACCAACAGACAATAATGGTCTGTTTACTGTTATACATGCTGCAGTTACAGAATGTTGTTGTCTGCTGTTTGTTGTCGTCAATGCTTTTATTGTTCATCAGCTGGAAAAATCTGTTTTGAAAGATATTCCAACGATATTCTTCCTCTGTGTCCTTAAATGTTAAATAGCTGCAGGTGTGGACCGCTGTGGACTCATCCTTGGTGTGAAGAGGCCTATAAACTGCTTACAACAATACCGGCAGCATGTAATCATATGTATCATTTATATTAATATAGCTTGCTATTGAAAAATACAGCTTTTTCTAATGCTGCTTGCCTTTCATTTTGTTAAACTTACACAAAATATTTTTATTTTCTCTGCCTATTTCTCTTCATCTTATCCCTTTACGCCGTCACTCACTTACACATTCTTTTGTGCTCTGTTGTAAGGTAGAAACTGAGAGTTTGCACGCTGGCCTTTTCTCAGACTCTGAATCAGATGTATACAGATGAACTCAGGAGCCTGCTAGAGTTGCCAGGGAACTTGAAGTTTACTATTATAACGGCTTAATTTATGATTAAACAACAGTAATAATTAAACATGGGGTCAATAGATATTTTCTTATTTTACAGCTGAAGACCAAAAAGTCAAATAAAATCAGTCACAGCAAGCTGGTCAAACCAGTCCTGATGAATGGAATGAACATGGCCTTCTTGTGTCCAAACAGAAAGACAGAGAGCTGAAAAGTTGCAAATTTCCATTGGCATGTCTGTATTCAAGCAATGCAGTAATGTGTGGTACAGCATTGATGTTGATCTCTCAAAAGACAGCAGTTATAGTTACATCAAGTCAGCAGTTATCATTTTTCATATATACATCTGTTTATAGCTCCTAGAATGAGCAAATCAGCTGTGCCATCATCTCTGGGATTTGGGAAGGAAATGGCTGAATATGAGTACTGACACCCAGAGGCGTACCTACATGAAGTGGGGGCCCCAGGCAAAATTAATCAGAGGCCCTTCTAAATTTTATTTTTTTTGTTAATGTATCTTTGTTACCTAGTGATATAATTATACAACATATGAAATGTTTACAAAACACATCTAACAATGCACAAAACAAGACGCGCGCTCTCTCTCACTCGGATGTGCACGCTCAAACCTGTGCATTCAAATCTATTTTGAAGGAGGATTTAATGTTGCCAGAAGCCCATCAACCACCAGAATTCCATGACTGACTGATGAAATAGAGTACCTTTCAATTGTAAAAAGAAATTACGGATCCTTGTTAGCATATTTCCAGGCTGATTACGGTCAGTGAATTGTCGTTATTTTATTACTTAGCCTAATAGCTATTTGAATTGTGCCTATTCTGAACAGGTATTTATTGTATTATTTTATGTATATCAGCAATGAACGAGTTGCGGCGAAGCTCATGAAAATAATTTTTTTGTTTAGTAGTGTAGGCTATTTGCAGTCTTCGCGAGACACGAATATCTTTTGTGTAGCCTAATGAATTCAAGCACAATATCGAACGGAGAAAAAAATATTTAT
>NW_015505802.1:816546-827531 GCF_001515645.1 Sinocyclocheilus grahami | reverse complement strand
CTTTTTCTAATGCTGCTTGCCTTTCATTTTGTTAAACTTACACAAAATATTTTTATTTTCTCTGCCTATTTCTCTTCATCTTATCCCTTTACGCCGTCACTCACTTACACATTCTTTTGTGCTCTGTTGTAAGGTAGAAACTGAGAGTTTGCACGCTGGCCTTTTCTCAGACTCTGAATCAGATGTATACAGATGAACTCAGGAGCCTGCTAGAGTTGCCAGGGAACTTGAAGTTTACTATTATAACGGCTTAATTTATGATTAAACAACAGTAATAATTAAACATGGGGTCAATAGATATTTTCTTATTTTACAGCTGAAGACCAAAAAGTCAAATAAAATCAGTCACAGCAAGCTGGTCAAACCAGTCCTGATGAATGGAATGAACATGGCCTTCTTGTGTCCAAACAGAAAGACAGAGAGCTGAAAAGTTGCAAATTTCCATTGGCATGTCTGTATTCAAGCAATGCAGTAATGTGTGGTACAGCATTGATGTTGATCTCTCAAAAGACAGCAGTTATAGTTACATCAAGTCAGCAGTTATCATTTTTCATATATACATCTGTTTATAGCTCCTAGAATGAGCAAATCAGCTGTGCCATCATCTCTGGGATTTGGGAAGGAAATGGCTGAATATGAGTACTGACACCCAGAGGCGTACCTACATGAAGTGGGGGCCCCAGGCAAAATTAATCAGAGGCCCTTCTAAATTTTATTTTTTTTGTTAATGTATCTTTGTTACCTAGTGATATAATTATACAACATATGAAATGTTTACAAAACACATCTAACAATGCACAAAACAAGACGCGCGCTCTCTCTCACTCGGATGTGCACGCTCAAACCTGTGCATTCAAATCTATTTTGAAGGAGGATTTAATGTTGCCAGAAGCCCATCAACCACCAGAATTCCATGACTGACTGATGAAATAGAGTACCTTTCAATTGTAAAAAGAAATTACGGATCCTTGTTAGCATATTTCCAGGCTGATTACGGTCAGTGAATTGTCGTTATTTTATTACTTAGCCTAATAGCTATTTGAATTGTGCCTATTCTGAACAGGTATTTATTGTATTATTTTATGTATATCAGCAATGAACGAGTTGCGGCGAAGCTCATGAAAATAATTTTTTTGTTTAGTAGTGTAGGCTATTTGCAGTCTTCGCGAGACACGAATATCTTTTGTGTAGCCTAATGAATTCAAGCACAATATCGAACGGAGAAAAAAATATTTATAGTTTTTAATTAATTAGGCTGTAAAAAACGGGAATGTTAAAATATTTAAGGCACAGTAGTTGCATGACAACCTAGCCCGTCGTCATTTGCTTATGGAAACAATGATGAACAAAATGTTTTATATTTAGTTTGGAGTGGAATAGAATGTGGGCAGACACATAAATTGGTGCATATGCTTACCGTTGTCCTATTTCCGCTTTTTCCTCTTTTTTTCGCTTCAGACTGCCTGCTAGATTTGTCCTCTTCTTTATGTTTAAGGTGCGTGTTTATGTGTGTGCGCGCGAACTTTTTTCAGTTCATTCCTAAACTGCGCAAACTCAACTTGGATTAAAAACGCTCGGGTCCCGCGTTCTGCTCCGCTCCAGGTCATGCATTTTCTAATCTACAGCACCGCGAGGACGCGCTGCACCTGTTTGAAAAAGGCGGCCGAGGAGGCAAAAGCATAACCAGTGTATCGAGAGAGTGGGCCCCATAGGGGGGATGGAGTTGAGCCCTGCATCTCAGCCCGGGCCCGAAGGGCCTCGACTTTTTTACGCCCCCTCAGGCCGGGCTTCGGGCCAATTTTCACGTCATAGTTCAGACTCAGGCCGGGCCTCGGGCCTATTTTAAACTTCTTATTTTATATTTTAGATATCCATCAGTGATGGAAAAAATGAAACAACACGAGACCGTGCTACCGCGACTATCAAGAGTGGCTCGACGGTGTTTAGTGTCCAGCAGCAGCAGCATGCGTGCATTCAGCGCAGCTGAAGAGTTCTGTGTTCAAATGCACGCAATAGGCTTAAGCTTGCCGCAAAGCATCGGCAAAAGTAATTACCGTAAATGTGTCCGGGGGAAAGAGGATGGAGATATTTTAATTATTTACAAATAAATAGTGTTTTCTGTGTCGGTGTCGCAAGGATGAAGTTGCCGATCCTGACTCGCCATCTCCTCATTAGACGCGCCTTTAGAGAGAATCAGAATCAGAAGAGCTTTATTACCAAGTATGTTTACACACACAAGGAATTTGACTTGACGACAGGAGCTTCCAGTGTAGAAGTACAAACATAGTGCAGACATACATGATAGTGCAGACATACATAGGAATAACACAGTAGGGATGTAATATAACACTAATATAATTAAAAAAAAGAAAAATTTAATAATGTACTATACACAGAAATAGAAGTATAGAAAAAAATTTAATTGTTCAGATAAATGTACAGATACGTTTATTAGTGTGCAGATATGTTATTAGAATCAGAAGAGCTTTATTACCAAGTATGTTTACACACACAAGGAATTTGACTTGACGACAGGAGCTTCCAGTGTAGAAGTACAAACATAGTGCAGACATACATGATAGTGCAGACATACATAGGAATAACACAGTAGGGATGTAATATAACACTAATATAATAAAAAAAAAGAAAAATTTAATAATGTACTATACACAGAAATAGAAGTATAGAAAAAAATTGAATTGTTCAGATAAATGTACAGATACGTTTATTAGTGTGCAGATATGTTATTTACAAAGTGTGCAGTTTAATATAAATATAACTATGTTAGTTGTGATGGACGATGTATAATTATGAAAGATTAATTGTTGAGACTGAATATAGCGTGTGGGAATAAACTGTTCTTGTGCCTGGTTGGTCTGGTGGTCAGTGCTCTGTAGCGCCGACCAGAAGGCAACAGTTCAAAGAGAGAGTGGGCTGGGTGTGAGGGGTCCAAGGTGATTTTTTTAGCCCTATTCCTCACTCTGGAGATGTAAAGATCTTGGAGGCTGGGCAGAGGGGCACCAATAATCCTCTCAGCAGTCCTGACTGTCCGTTGTAGTCTCTTAATGTCTGATTTGGTAGCTGAACCAAACCAGACAGTTATTGAAGTGAACAGGATGGACTCAATGACGGCAGAGTAGAACTGATTCAGCAAGTTGAATTTCCTCAGTTGGCGATGGAAGTACAACCTTTGTTGGGCCTTTTTCACAATGGAGTCGATATGAGTGTCCCACTTCAGGTCCTGAGAGATTGTGGTGCCCTGGAACCTGAATGACACCACTGCAGTCACAGTGCTGTCCATGATGGTGAGTGGGGGGAGTGCAGGGGGTTTTCTCCTGAAGTCCACGATCATCTCCACAGTTTTGAGCGTGTTAAGCTCCAGGTTGTTAAGACTGCACCAGACAGCCAGCTCTTTAACCTCCTGTCTGTACGCAGACTCGTCTCCGTGCTTGATGAGGCCGATGACTGTAGTGTCGTCGGTAAACTTCAGGAGCTTGACAGAGGGGTCTTTAGAGGTGCAGCCATTCGTGTAGAGCAGACTTTTAAACAGGCAGGTGAAACGCCATCTGGGCCTGAAGCTTTTCTAGATTGTGCATCTTTACGGATTATGATTATAATGAAAGAGTTTTGTTTTCTATAGATATATTTATCATGTCTGTGAGGCATGTATTCACTGAGTTTTGGTTCATTTTTGTGAAGCGCGCCTGTTCAAGATGAGACGGCAGAAAGCGCATCATTCTTTATTTTATAGAAGCACAAAGTTTTGTTGATATTGTGAGTGCACACAAATAAAAGTAGACCCTTTACAACCGTAAATGATGTATAACTCTTACCTTTATGAGCAAAAATGACGGCGTAATCACTAAAAAAAAAAAAGTCAAAGTGATCGCGCCTGCGCCTCCATGTCCTGCAAAGAGCGCTTCAGCTTCCACTCTCCGCACAAAATATTGGATATAGCGCACATTTATCTAGGTTTAACGTTTAAACATTGTTATGTGCTTGAACTGTTTTATATCCATAGATTTTATTTTAGGCAAGTCGTGATGATTTGAGAAGGCTAAATTGATAAAACATAGGCTCACTGTCTGCTGCTGGCCGCTTGCTTGTTACTTAAAAAAAACTAAAACATATTTAACAAACAAAAAAAGCTCCAAACATTTATCTAACACTAAAACTTGGTAAAGTGATTAATTTCGTTTAGTTTTTTTATTATTACATACAAAACTGAACAATTTTAATAGCTGGAACAGTAGTAGCCTATAAGCTGTTTTGGGAGAAGCGGAAAAAAAATACGGGCTTGGGTCCGAAATTCTGATAAGCTGTTGGACACGGGCCGGGCTAGGATCTGAGCATCTCAAATCTAAATTTGAGGCCCGTGCAGGGTTCTAGGACGGAGAGATGTCGCTGCGTGTTAGCTATTAATATTAACATTCCTGTTGGTTTAAATGGTCGGCCATTTATGGGCCCTGATTAAAATGCGGGGCTCCAGGCATTTGCCTGCCTCTCAAGAGGGCTTGTCCAATGAGAAAGACGGAAATCCCAAGTGGGAGTTTGGAAATACTGGGGAGTTTTATGACTCTTTGTGTGGAAGCATGGTAATTTGCATATGGAACTTGAATCGAAATTACTAAAGATTCTCAGGACACTAATATATTGCCTATGTACCAACATATAATATACACTCTCGTTTAGATCATCAGAAGGCGAATTCATAGATACTAAACATGCTAGGATTACATATAGGTAAGATGACAGGAATGAGTGTTTCCATCATAAGCCTGCATAAAACAGTATAAAATCTCAACGACAAATACACGATGAACCGAAGGATATGTGTGTTCATTCAAAGAAAGGTTTTCCTATGGATTAATTAGAGAAAAGTCCATTTCTACTGTGCATTGTGTCTGTTCCTATAAAAATGTAGAGATTTTCCCTACTCACATTCCTGTGGGTCCTGTGGGTCATTGCCATGGGGACCAGGTTACTGGGTGAGGGGCCTGTGACAATTTGTTAATCTAATGAATAACTGATTTGTTAAATCAAATGAAATATTGTGTGTTTGATTGGTCCAGATGCTACAATCTAGACTGGAAGTTGGCAGTTAAGGACTGAGAGCAGAAATGCCACTCGAGAGATGTGGAAGCTTTTGGTAGGGCTGATTTTGTGGAGAGCTGATGGAGAAGGTTTTAGTAATCTGTGAGAAATCCTGCCAGACAGGAACAAACAGAATTTATCACATGATGAACAATAAAAACATTGACAACAACAAACAGCAGACAACAACATTCTGTAACTGCAGCGTGTATCACAGTAAACAGACCATTATTGTCTGTTGGTGTGGATGCTAAAATATTTACCATTATAGTTCTTGTTCTTGGTGTAAACAGTTTAAGTGATCTGATTTGGCCAAATTAATTGAAGATCTGATTTATCACATGACAAGTTAAACTTGTCATTTCCAGACTTCTTATACAGACGACAGATCTGCAGTTTTTAATTTTCGCTAACTGTAAATACTTACAGTTTGCGAAAATGAAAAACTGTTACATACTGTGTAGTGCTAACTGTAAATATGTTTAATAGTACACTGTGTGTACTGACTATATGTATGAGTGAAATGATGTAAACTGCGAAAATTAAGTCTCAAAATCCAAATGAACCGAACAAGATTGACTCGAACAAGACGTCAATTAATGCACGTGTGTCACCTGATCCACATATGCACAGATTCCTTTTTGCATGAGCAATTTATGATATATTAATGCAGAACAGAACATTTTTATTCGCAAACATGTCTGTATTTGTACAAATCGCTGCACAATTATTTAATCCCAAATTCCACAAACTCAAATTGAAAGGCATTTGTTTGTGGTTAGTAAGATACATGTATAATATGTATGCAGTACATGGATAATTGTGCGTGCATCTATTAATCATTTAGAGTCTAATATCATCCCGTAATACAATACCATATGAATTTGCTGACTTGGTCAATTGTATTAATTATTTACTACTTCGACATGACACTTTGTTGAGTGTTCTTCCTGATGGGCTATGTAAACCAAAGTTAAAGAAACATCAAATGCTGTGCAAATGTAACTGCAGTACAGTTCAGTCAAGGTGCTCAGACCAACACAGACATACCTTTGGAAGTGTTTGCCTTTGCAGCTTTTGGTCTTCTCTGTAAACGCACAGTATGGCCAAATTAAAATCCCATAACAGGCCTTGCTTTGGTCTTACCTTTCAGCTGAAACAAAGAGCAATATATACATGTTGAGACAGTGTGTTATACATGACAAAAATATTTGAGAGGAAGGACTATAAGGAAAGATATCAACACATTGGGTTGCATAAGGATGCAGAACTGGGCGCTTCAAGTTCGAGTACCCTGTTAATTCTAGCAGCTTTCTGAAAGAATTGGTCAAAATTTGATTCTGAGTTTTAAAAAAATATGCCATGATGAACCACAGAAGAGAGGCTAATATGTGTAAATGAATTACGGATTACAGTTTGGAAAAATAGGAAAGGAAAAGCAGCGAGAGAGAGAGAGAGAGAGAGAGAGAGAACAACTACAAACAGAAGCATCAAACAGAACTACATCACTCACTGGCAAACCCAAACACAACAGCAGAGTAAAGTGCAGTGCTATTTGGCCCTAACGAGAGAGTACAGTATAGCAGAGTATCTGTACACAGTGTCAGATAAGAAACTGAGAAGCACGTTGACCAGATAGAGACTCAGCGGACACAAGCTGATGACAAGCTGGGCAGACACAGAAAAACATGGCTGCCACCAGAGCAGAGACTGCGTTCACACTGTGATCTGAATCAGATGGAAACAGAACTGCACTTCCTAACAGAATGCCCCAAATACACAGATATACGGACAGTGTTCTATGATAAAATACAGCAGATCCATCAGACATTTAAAACTCTTTCAAACCAGGAGAAACTGCCGTATCTGTTAGGAGAACAGAAGAACTGCTGTATGTTTGCTGCTCAATACGTGTCTGCCTGTCACCATAGAAGAGAAAACACTCGACCTGCCCTGATCTGATGTTTCCAGCACATCTACATTATATTATGCCTAATTACTGTATTATATTACTTAGATGTATATTTTGCTTCTGTAAATCTATCTAATCCCTTATTTTATTTTTATTTCTAGTTTATATACTTACATTAGTAATTCATTTTGCACTACATGCTTAATACTTTTTATATATTATTATTATTACTATTATTATTTTTCTTTGTTAATACATATGTGCACTATTTGTAAGCAGTCCAGCTGCAATTGCTTTGGCAATACAAATATTTTTTGTCATGCCAATAAAGCACTCTTAAATTGAAATTAAGAGAGAGAGAGCGAGAGAGATGGCTTCTTTAAAGAGCCGCTGGAGTATGTGATCTGACGTAACTGCAAGAGAGAAAAAACTAAGTAAAACTTCGGCCCATATCTATGAGCTGATAACCACTGATAACACCGATTCAATCGACTAATAACATTGTCATTAGTGGTTTATTGATATCAAAAATTAACATTTTTACTAGTAACAATTCAATTGTTGATATCAAGAATACCCATTTGCACTAGTAACCATGCAGATATAAAAAATAAAGTGAGACATAAACTCACAATTGTGAACAAAAAAGTTCACAATTGTGAGTTTATGTCTCACGATTTAGACAGTTTTTCTTATGTTATAAACTTGTAATTGTGAGTTTACATGTTGCAATTCTTTTTTCTCTCAGAATTATAATTTTACCTCTCACAGACTTTTTGTCTCGGAATTCGGAATTTTCATTTCATAATTCTGTTTTGTCTAACCCCCCCCCCCCCCCCCCCCCCGTTTTTTTAACCGTAGTGTATGGACAGTAGTTTCATATTATTAGTGTATATAGAAATATGTGAAATGCTCATAGATAATTATATATATTTTTTACATTTACCCCAATAAAACACATTTGTCAAGTTTCCAATCATGATTAAACAGGCTATAGTGTTGTTGTACATATAAAGTGAAGACATTATTTTATTGATCTCTTTTGAGATAACATATATACCGCCTATCGCCTCTATTCCGTTCTATTCTGTGTTGTTTTGCCAAAACAACACTCAATGATAAAAGGAATAGAGCCACACATTTCCTAAACAGAAAAAGGTTACAAATAAAGCATTCATTAATTATTTTATGATATAACTGTTGTTAGGTCTTAAGTAAACACATTTATAGCTATCAAGTAAAACAACAACAAAAATTATGATGACAATAAACAAAGAACCAGATGGGCAAGATTACATATTTCTTAAATCGTTGTCTACTCCACTCCGAACCTGCTAAAATTGATAAGACTGTTGCATATTTCATTCAAATATTATGTCTTTAGCAACTGTCAGAAGAGTTAGTGTATCAGTGTAGTGTCATATTTAATGTGACATTGAAATGGCGGGCATATGAAATAGGTTAAGTAACTTTATCATTCATATTGTCCAGTGTAGGCCCTATACTTCAAGAACTGGACAACAGGTTATATAAAAACAATGCAATTTCTTAGCACATAACAGTGTGTATAATGTCATATTTTACGCACCCGTTTGGTCCCAATGGTCAAGAAAATTTGAGCCGAATTGGACAGTGTAAACAGTTAGGCGCATCATTAGGCTATCCCATGTGAGAAAGTGTGGGTGCACAGTTTGCATGATAGGATTAGGTGTAATGATCCCAATATTCAACACCATTTAGCCACACCATAGAACATTTTCCGTTCGCTGTGAGCAGTACAGAGCGAGACGCTGCAATTGTTACGCTTTGATTTTGGTTCAGCAAGAATCCAGGATCATGGCCTAATCCATGCCCGTGGTTCTTGCCTCAATGGTATGGTATGGTAGATTGATATAGGAAAACGGTATAATTCTTCGCTGCAGTCATCGGGTGGGGATCCTTGACGTATATTGATGATACGTTATGCTGTACATAATGTGTACTTATCTTTCATGGATGTTGCCAGTGAGACGCCTTATCTGATGTCCATCAGATCCCATTTCTGTGCAAACTTTAGCCTGGGTGAAAGATGCCTTTTGTTGAGGTGATGTTGCCAATGGCCTTTGTATGGTATTTCCACCAATGCAACACATCATCAGTTGTGTACCCCATCCTCATTAGGTGTTTCGGCCATTTATCACAGGCAGGCCCACCACAGGCTGATCAGACCAGGGTGTGTGTCACTTTGTTACATGGTCATTTGGCAGCCCACACTGTGTCCATCTGCTTCAGGAACAGCCAGTCGCTGCTTCTTTCAGCGACAGTGGTCAGTTCCCTGACTATCTTCCACTGGACCTTCAGCAGCCTTATAGTGGAACTAGCCACAAAGCACCTGCAACCCACTTCCACCGGGTATCCTGTCACTGTCCAGCCCCACTCCTCTGCCTCAGCTGGCATATCGCAGCTTCTTCCTTTCAAAGGCCTCGTTAATGGCCTCTTCCCAAGGCACTGTCAGTTCGACTATTATGACGTTCCTACTGGAGCTGGACCAGAGATTGGTTACTGCAATTTCAAATAGGAAAGTGAGTCTGTGGATTAAGTTGTCTCGCATTTCCCAGTCCCTGGCTATATTCAGCTGGCCTGTGTCAGGGGACAGGCACTTAGCCCGCTTTTTCTCCCGTTCTCTATCAAAGGTCTGCCTTTTTGGTAAGGTATTCTTGGCATTTTGGGGGATGGCATTTGTTGGCACTCTCTTGGTCTCTATTGCTGCTGCCAAGCACTTCAGTACTTGATTGTGGCGCCATGTGTACCTTCCCCTGTGTCAGGCTGGTCTTACAACACACCAGGATACGTCTGAGTTTTCCCCGGGGCTGCACACAGGTGGCAGGCTGGGTCTTGTCCACACCATACCTGCAAGTTTGTTGGAGAGGGCAGCACATCATATGTGGCTCTCACGATAAAAATTAGTCTGTTGGCAACTCTCTACGGACACCTTGGCAATTGAATTGCCATTGGCTAGTACATTTTTTAGTTTACTCGCCAGACTGATACACACACACACACATATTCATATATATGTTTGTAAAATGGCTCAGTTATTTAAAATATCTGAAAGTACACTCTTAACATCAGTCAGTCTAGCATTATAATATGATAATCAAGTATTATTTAATGATAGAACTTTAGTAATTAGAATGAAAACTTAACCATGTATGAATGCATATTAGTCGTTTTAACTGAACATTTTAACTGGACTGGTGGTGGTGCTATTTTGGTCATTCAGTGTTTCTAAAAAAAAAACGGGCAAAAAAAACTAACAAAAATACTGATAAGATGATAATGATAGGAATTCTACTAATAAGAACAATCACACTAAGGATAAATGAGCTGCTGGATTCATGAATATTAATCAGGTTGTGTGCGTTTGCTCGAACTGATTTGCTGAAATCTAAATAGGGACGATAATAGGTGAACACCAGCCAATGAGATTGCTGTTTGCGCATTAGTTCCGCCTACTACAGGAAAACAAATACAGGTGCGCTGCGCATCCATTCAAATGAACTGAAAAATATCACAGATCGCTTGACGGAGAGTGAAACTCTGAAGCGCTCGTCAGAGTGTTCTGTTAGTGAAAATATATCTGTGCTAATTATATACTCAGCATCGAACTCACACGGGCGAGTAAAATCTGAGAATTGATTAGCCATTGGCTAATATTAGACATTTAGTCGCCCAGAGTGAAGATTTAGTCACACATGCGAGTGATTTACTTGCAATGTAGAGGGTTGACAGTCTATGAGCACGAAGCTCTTACAATGTGCGCACATTGTAAGCGCTTCGTGTTAAAAAGTGCAAAGCACAAAGAGAAGAGAAATTGATGCGTAGTGTATTGCAACAGTTATTGAGCCTTTCTTTTAACAGTTTTACATTTCAGTTACTGTGCACGTTAAAAACAATTTATAGTCTTTTCTACGCCCGTGTTTTGTTCTCACAGACATCC
>NW_015505802.1:815533-816376 GCF_001515645.1 Sinocyclocheilus grahami | reverse complement strand
AAGGACTTAAATATTCATATGTAGCTCACATTAAGCTATCGTATGGCTTCAGAAGTAACACAGAATAATTCGCACAATCGGGAAAGAAAAATAAAAAAACCTCGGATTTGGATCGGCCCTCTCTGACCGATATCCGATCCGAGAAAAATGGCATTATCGGAGCCGATTCCTGATATGAATACCGGATCGGCGCATCCCTAAAACGAACTACAGCACACAGTCGCTCACCTTCAAAGTCACCACCACCACGCTTCTAACAACTTTTAAACTTATTTTTAGAAACATTTTCCATGTTAATTATTTACTCTCATATCAGTTGCTTTGTCACAATCTGTATTGTTAAAAGCGCTATATAAATAAAGGTGACTTGACTTGACTTGACTCTGTGGATGAATTTGAATCCACATTACATTATATAATATATATATAAAGTTTATACGTGCTCTTTTAGACAGTTTTCCTTGTAATAAACTGTCTGTTAAGAAAAGTAACAGCTTTAAAAAAAATCACGAGTGGGGTGTAACTGGTGTGTTTTATGTCGTAGAATAATACGTGAAAATATCTTGAGTTTGTGTGAACCACGGACCTTATTTAAGGGATTTAACCAAAATCCCATTCAAAAAACCCATTGACTCTGGGATGATGGAACCGGAAGTGCTAAAATGCTAACCGGCTTATGGGTTTTTGCCTACAAAATTACATCATAGTTCCACCACTCTATACGTGACCCAGGAACGCTTTTTTTTCCACGTTGATATAGGCACGTATTGCTGCGTTTTTATTACATAGCTTCAGGTACTTATTGTGGCGGTTCATAATTCAGATATCCGTGGAGTGTCGCTA
>NW_015505802.1:796691-815431 GCF_001515645.1 Sinocyclocheilus grahami | reverse complement strand
CCGTGAACACACACCCGGAGCAGTGGACAGCCATTTTTGCTGCAGCGCAGTCGGGGGTTCGGTGCCTTGCCTCGGCACCTCAGTCGTGGTACTGAAGGTGGGAGAGAGCGCTGTACATTCACTCCCCCCACCTACAATCCCTGCCGGTACGAGACTCGAACCCACAACCTTTTGGGTTACGATTCCGACTCTCTAACCATTAGGCCACAACTTCATAATTCAGTAAAAATCATACTTTGTGTGAAAAGGAATAAAAGTTGTTGGAGTTTTACTGCCTCTAGTGTTTATTTCAACTGGAAACTGCAGCTATTCGTATGTATAGGTACGTTTTTTCAGTTTTGCAGAAATGTATTTAGAGGCACATATTTCGAAAGAACCTATGTTGGTTTAACAAGCTTGTCTGATACCACTGACTTCTGTAGTATTTTTTTTTTCACACTATGGAAGTCAATGGTTACCATCAACTGTTTGGTTACCAACATTCTTCAAAATATAATTTTCTGTGCTTTGGGGGAGTAAATTATGTACTATCAGCCATTTCAACTGACAAATGAAGGCTGCAATACTAAATATCTCTCAATCCTAGGTCCTCAAAGATTTTCTCCATCTCGTCCTGAGACCTGCAAACTACTGTGACATGCTGACAGTGTCAGGTAGTTTGTTATGCTGCCGTTTAGGATGAGGCTGTGGTCCGCTATTATTGTTCAACAAGGATGCTCATTCAGAAGTACCATTTGCTGCTCTGCTGAGTCTTAACCAATAATGCCTTTACTTCACAGGTGTACAAGGATCTCCTCCACATGTTCATCAGCATTCATGTTGTTCTTTTTAACAAACATTCTCATCATATCTTCCCATTCCTCAGTTTCAGGGATGCACATGCCCTCTGGTGCAGGCTTCGGGATGGAATTCTCCATGAGCACTGATACTGGGATGGACATATCTGAATTGAAAATAAATATGTGCTGCTTTTGTGCGTATTATTAAACAGGTCTTACTCATTTCACATGTTATAGGAAATGGGGGACTGAAGGCAGACAAGCAAAAATGGCTTATTTAAAATGTAAAAGAATGAAATGTGACAACATGCAACATGTGAGAGGCATGTAACATGCTTAAAATGTTATCTGATCTAAACAAAAATATACAAGATAATTTAAATATGTTGTCAATAAAAGACAATTATTAACTTTGTTATATAAAATAATGGCATTTTTAGAAATTAATAAAAAAATAAAATTGTAATTTGACAATGAATACACGGCAAAAACAAAGCCATACATCACCCAATATGATTGATATGACAATTTCTCTCATATTTATCACAGTAACTTTATTCCATTAACTTTTTCTTCAATAACAGACTCAATTGCTTGACACCTGATGATGCTCTTGCATCTGCATATAAGACTTTCCCTCCCTTCAACACAATCAATCACATAGTAACATTTTCCCAAAATGAACAGTAGGATTATCTTTTAAAAAGGTCAACATAAATTTTAGATTTTTTCTGCAGACATTTCCCAAGCATCTTCAATCCCTCAGGAGAAAGCATTACAGATACCAAAACCATGGTTAACAGACACATTAGTGCATATATCCATAATGTGGAATAAACACAGTATGTGTAATCACAGTTTTATCTATGAACATTAATTATTGCAGAAGTCTTGACAAGAACAGTTTACAGTATCTAATTCCCCTCTGCTAGTGGTTTTCTTTAGGGTTACTGCACTAGAATGCATAGAAAATATAATATATGATGATTGTTTTTCATGACGTTTCAAATGCATAATTCAATAATTATATGTATTTTTAAATATGTGGCAACACTTTATAATAACTTTCATTAATAAATCATTAACAAACATGATATAATGTTTAACGGATCATTAGTTAATATATATGCACATAACTAGAAACATGAGATAATGTGCTTGTTAATGTTTACTAAACTTATTAAACATTACCTAATGGTCAACAGATGATTAATGTAAATTACAATGCTTACAAATGTCATGAAACTAATTCATATGATCATGCACATCTTGAAAATCCACAAATGATTTTAACAGATATTGCACACCACTTTTTTTGCTGCTATTGAGGTGTGATATGGATAAGGTTAGGGTATAGGTCTGCGCGGGACTGTTTTTTCTAGTCCCGCTCCCGCAAGGTTCTATTCCGCACCCACCTGCTACCGCTATATATTCACCAGCTGTCCGCTTAGAATTATTTTCTTCCCGACCCGACCGTTCCCACTAAATTTAGATCTCGTTTCCAGAATCTCACATTTAAATTTCCGCTACTGAAAGAGAGATAGGCTGACAAATAAAAGTGTATTCTGCACAAAATTTTTATTTTATTCGTCTTGTCAAGAGTCTTGAATTTATTGACTTTGAATTGAATTTATATGAATTATCTTAAGACACAAAATTAGTTTAATATTTTATGCAACACAGTAAGAAAAAAAAGTGTCAGAAAATAAAATTTTTATTATTTTTATTCGTCTTGTCAAAATACAATTCGTTTAACATTGATGACACAATAGGAAAAAAGTGTCACAGAGAGCCTTATATTGCTCTGTCACTCATCGACAACCTGCCTGTTCTGTCTGAAGGCCGTATAGCCTATTTACCACAGGTAACAGCCTGCTCTGAGCATCGTTACGCACATGCTGCGCACAGACCCCACAACTAAAATGCGTGACGTTAAAGTAGTGCTGCGTGGTATAACGCATCACCCACTGCAAAGCAGAGTGATCTGTAACGACAGTGAACATTCTATGTTCAAGATAGTGCTGCCATTTCTCTAATGCCCGTATTATGGCTAAGCATTCTTTTTCTGTTGCAGAATAATTTGACTCAAGAGTTAAGAGTTCGACTGGCATAAGCGATTACCTGCTCCATACCTTGTCTTCTCTTTTGGGTCAACACTGCACCCAGTCCCGTCTCATTGGCGTCCGTATACACAATGAAGGGATGCTCGAAATTGGGATGTCTGAGGATGGGTGGAGTCATCAGGCATGTTTTCAATTCTTCAAAAGCCTGTTGGCATTGTGGTGTCCATTGAAAAACTCGGCCCTTTTTCTTTAAATAATTAAGGGGTTCAGCAATTCTGGAAAAGTTTGCAACAAACCGGTGGTACCGCCCAGCTAGTCCAAGAAACCGTTGGACTTCAGATTTCTTGGAACAGGATAGTTTTGAATAGCTTCCACTTTACCCGGGTCAGCGGTAATGCCTTGGATATTTATTACATGACCTAGGAATGTCACTTCAGGCAAGCAGAACTTACTTTTTCGAAGATTGATGGTTAAGCCAGCCTCTTGTAATTTATGGAAAACAGCTTGGAGGTCAAGGAAATGCTGAGCAACAGATGGGGAATAGACGATAATATCGTCAATGTACACAAAGGAAATACTTCCATATAGCTCTCCCAAGACAGTCTCCATAAGACGTTGAAAAGTGGCTGGCACATTTTTAAGTCCAAAGGGCATTACATTGAAGTGCCCAGCAGGGGTGGTAAAGGCAATTTTTGCTTTACTGGAAGCATCCATAGTAACTTGCCAGCACCCACTGTTATCTTCTCTGGCACTAGGGTGGAGAAGATAGCAGATCCTGAAAGTGATTCCAAGATTTCAACGAGGTTTGGCAGTGAGTATGTGTCGCTGTCAGTTATAGCATTTAACTTACGACAGTCAACACAGAATCAAAGTTGTCCATTTTTTTGTGGCACTAGGACCACCGGAGAAGACCATCCACATTGTGAAGGTTCCACAATGCCGGTCTCCAACATTTCCTGGAGCTGCTGATTCACTATGGCTTGTTTGGAAGGTGACATTCGATAAGTCTGTTGCTTTATGGGTATTTGATGATGTGTGTAGATTTGATGTTGGAGTACATTAGTCCATCCCAACCGAAAGGTGCACACTTGAGGATTTGTTTGTAAGGAGGTGATTTAACTGTTGCTTTTGATCAGGTGGTAAGTGAGCTGCATCCACTGCTTGGTAGATGAGTGTTGCATCGTCCTCACTGTCACCATCTTTCAAGGCAAAGGGTAATGTTAAGAGTGGAACAGAACTTAACAGGGAAATACTTAGTGTGGAACAGTGAGCAATGTTTCCATCTTGCAAACATTGGAACTTTATCGGTGATGGCACACTGGCATGACCAGGCTGGAAGAAGTAGTCATACTGCAACTGTTGTAGATGATCCTTCTCAAGTTGTTGTCCAAGTCGTACCAATTTTTCCACAGTGGACACACGACCACGCAGCTGGCTGGCCAAGTAAGATTTTATGTTTTTCAGAATCATTTTGACTAAGTCTGACACTGTTAAGGTAGGCTTCCACCTTTTGCAAAGTGCTCTATAGGTAAAGGCAAAGTCTCTTACGGATTCTCTCTCACCTTGAGTTCTGATTCTGACGCGTTCAGCGAGTTCATCCTCATAGTCTTCAGAAAGAAAAGCAGTAAGGAATGAAGACTCAAACTCACACCAGGTAGTTATCGTAGTTCTGGCAACTTCCCACCAATTACGATCGGTGCCATGTAGGACAGTTCTAAAGGTAGCTAGAATTTCAGGATCAGATAGAGGATGTAATGCAAGAAAATCCTTACATTTAGTTAAATACAACAGGATCAGAGTCAGCCGACGGTCTTCCGAAAATAGGAAAGGTTAACTTGAGATGGTCACTCTTGACAGCAACAGCATTCACAGGAGGTGATACACCAATGGGAGGAGGAGATGATTCCGTTTCAGTTTCCTTTTGTGGGTCCAGAGGTGTTCTGTGTTCGGTATTCACTGGTAGCTCATTTATTTTATCACTTAGGCGGTCAAGTTGGAAGGTCCAATGCGAGAAATCTTTAACAAATTCATCGTTACATTTTTGAAAGTTTTGTTGGAGAGCTTTAATGTCTGAGAAATCGTTAACAAATTAATCGTGGTTTTTTTGAAAGTTTTTCTGGACAGCTCTGATGTCTTCTTGAACCTCTTGTTGAAGTTGCTCTATCATGAAACGGATATTGGATACCAATGATTTTTCAACTTTTTGGAGTTCATCTGTTATTAAGAACTTCATTGTCTTTACCATTTGATCGGTCTCTGTTTCAGTCTGTTGTTTGTTTTTTGACTAAATCTGTGAAATTTGCTGTGTGTGGTTGTCCACTTTATCAGCAAGACTTTCTAATTGGCTTTCATGTTGCAAAGAATTCTGTTTCAGTTCACTAGTAAGTGCACTTACAGCTGTCTCTTGTTTCTCCATGAGGTCAAACAATTTGTCCCAGTTACCCTGGACAGTAAGATGTCCAATCTTCCTTGTAGGCATGGGAAACGTTCCGGGCAAATCATACTGGGCCCCTGAAGACTCTTGAGAACCATTGTAGTGTCGTCAGCCGCTGCTCTGAAGGATCACACTCAGTCTTGGGGGTTTGTTTCCAGAAGTTAAACTTTATTTCAAACTGAACAAAGCCGAGAAGTTCTCTGCAGAGAAAATCTCCAGAATGTTTTTCTGCCTCTCTTCTTATACAGTTTTGACTTTAAGGCGTGGGGTATACATGTCAGAGCATTTTCCTTATACATACAATTCGATTCCTCCCTAGAGAGAAGGAGTTCTTGTTATGGTAAAGAAAAAAGCCCCATTTGTATTTTTCCAGATGTTTCTAATCTGAGGGTCCATACAGTTTAGTCACGTAGGCTTATTTACACATAGGCATATATGATTATAATGGAAGAATAACTGGATATATAAATAGTTATATTCGCTTTGATTATACTTGATTAATTCATATTTTGATTAATAAGAATCTTCGACACCATCCCCTGTGGGAGAGGGAGTACACAGTTGCATCTGGTCCTGGTTTCCATTCCAGACAAGAGATTGCACATGTGTACTAGGGGAAAGGTTTGAAGGAGCAAACTGCACATGGGTTCTTGATTGTAATGCAGTGGATTGAATGGGGGTATAGGGATAATTAGACACCTGAGTTTGCAGGGCAGGTGCCCAGACTGGAGTGGCAACATCTGGAACATCAATGTCCACCAAGGTTGATGATGGGCACAAAGCATCGGCCATTATGTACAGTGTGAAAGGATAGGCTATTTGTAGGCTATATGTTGTCAGTAGATGAAGTGCAAAACAAACAATTATTCACGTCACAATAATACCAATCACATAAATACTTGTGATCACTTATAGTTCACAACTGAGATTACCCCTCTTTGGTCACTGATTACAAGCTTAACACCACAAATTCGAAATTGGAGTTGGTTTCTACAACAATTCACATTACCTGGTAACCACACTTATGGCGCTTTTCCACTGCATGGTACGGCACGGTACGGTTCACTTTTGGGGGGTTTTCCACTGGGTACAGTACCTGGTACCTGGTACTTTTTTTAGTACCACCTTGGTTGGGGTTCCAAGCGAACCGTACCGTTACCAAAACGTGACGTGTAAACTCTGCTGATCACGGATTGGCCGGAGAGAATCGTCACTACCTGAACACTACGACACAAACACAAAAGAAGCGCTAGATTTAAATCAGCACAGCCAGCGAAGGATCGAATGCAACTGTTTTGAACGAGCACACCTTTTTGTAACAACCAAAAAGTGGCTGTTCCCCCTGTTGAGGAAGTACAGACATGAGGAACTCTCGTTGATAGCAGAGGAGCGGATCCAACGAGAGCTTGATGGGGCGATGCGGAATGAAAACGTTTTTTAGGAGTCGCGGCAGTAGAGGCGGCGCAACTATAACGACATGTGAATAATTTTACCTTATAACGGGCCTTACACTTTAGTTCAATTCATTTTCTAAAGCAAACAAAAAGCATTTTTCAAAAATGAGAATCATCATATGCGTTGCTTCAAGTGCTTCAAGATTAATTTCACAAGTTCACAAGTTTTCAAGTTCAAGTCTTTGAGTTCAATTTTTAAGTTCAGGTCCCTGTTCGGGCGCCATTTTCTGTGATGTAGTGATTCTAGCTATGCCCATTAACTCAAATCACACTTCACAGAACAGTACAAAACAAAATAACCGCACTCTTACGATTGCAAAACTTTCTTTTTTTTCTTTCCTTTTTCACTTTTTTATTTAACTCAAAGTGGGGCTTATTTATTTTTCCAATAGCCCTTGCTTATTCAAAGCATGTTAAAGTACACAATCAATAAACAACCAAAAATAAACCATCTGATGAATTAATTCACCATATAGGATAGCATAAAGGGATCACAAACGTCTTTCAAATGAGGGAGGATAATACCGAGTCATCAATAGATATCAAGACAACATCTGTAAATATTCCGACACAGTACTTCAATGCATCGTCTCAAAGTCCATAATTGAAGCAACCCAACATAACATCAACTCATATCGCATTAATTCATAACACATCAACATATGGTTCTTTCAACAGTTCTGATGACTCTTATGAATGTTTGTGTTCTTAAATGGAGGGTTCATGGGAAAAATTATTGATGTTTGTGTGTGTGTGTGTGTGTGTGTGTTAGATGTCGGTTAGACCCATCTTTTCTGAGAGTCATTGACAGGGTGTGAACTACGGGGGAGCTAGGGGGAGCTGGGCTCCCCTTAATAAGACATGGGCTCCCCTGAAAAAGTGATGTGAAATTTTGGGGGGTCTCAAAAAATATTGACAATGTGTTATTTTGACGTGCAATTTCAGTTTTGTGTAATGTGATCATCGTGGATTATTATGTGTAAAATTGTAAAAATATAATTAATTCATGCACGATTTAAACCTAATTCACTTCAATAAAGATAACTATGCATGCTATTCTTGTCATGAGCATCAAGGTGTGGGGGCGCTGCGGTGCAAATTCCACTCATGTTTAGTACATGCTAACTCAAAGATTCTTAGAAAATAATGTTGGACTCTGTGGTCGATTCTGTGTTAAGGTAAGGCATGTTATTCGAAATTATGTGTTGTGGCTGGGTTGTTATAGGTCTGCGATGTCTTGGGCCTAATTGAACGGAGGAATTATGGAATTACTTCTGTAGCCTGATGAGTAACTTTAACCGTTGTTCATGTGAACTCAAAGACAGCCGGATGCTTTGTTTATAGACTATTTGTGGGTGGCTGTTTGTTGTTTCACCTATCAATTCGTGTCGATAAAGTATAATAGGGTAAATCCTGTATAGTGATTTATCCTATATACTGCTTGCATAAAGCAAGTAGTGCATACACTTGTAGCTGTTATGTACCATTGTAAGCCCCACGCACAAGCGCACAAACTAAAACTATATGAAAGACTCAAATGATTAAAATGTGACTAATTATTACTAACTATTAAGCATTTTTGCCTCAGGATAAAGACTAAGACTAAATAAAAAATGCCTGTCAAAATTAACACTGGAAACAACTGAATTTTGGAAACATAATAAATTCTACGATACAATATGTCAAATAACGTTCAACACAGGAGACTGAGATACTGATTTAAATAAAGTAATGTGAGTAATGAGATAATTGTTTTTATTAGAGTATCATGATACTCTAATAAAAATTAAAATAGATTTTTTATTTTTCATTTTTAGTTATTTATAAAACATTATTATTTAATTTATTCTTTATATATGTAACATTTCTCTAACCTCATCCACCGTCTTGGATCCATTAAAGAGAGACCATTAAAATTTATTATGGAATTTCCTTCTTTATAAGTGTTGCTTAGAGTTCACACAACAATGGTTTCTAAGACAGCAGTATACTGTAATTATCTTTTGTAACAGACTTTGTGTCAGGTTAATGATGCCTTAAAATGTCACCTAATAGCCAAGTCAACAGCTTTTAGAATGCAGCCAAGTTAATGTTGAATAATGTTAATGTTGATACTTGATTGACCTTGTTCAAGAGAAGGTTGAAGAAAGCAAAGAGGTTGATTTTTTTATTTGTAGAATCATTGCCACAATCCAAAATGCAACATGGATTTCAATTTGGTATGTGGACAAATATGTTTATTATTATGGCATGTGTAATTCTGCTTTGCTCAGCTGTTTTGATGTGGGGTTTACCATCTTTTTTATTATTATTATTAACTGGTCAGGTGTGGGTATCTTCCAAAATGCTAAGCTTCAAATATCCAAAATTTCTGCATATGCATAACAGTCGAAATGATAAATATTTATAATTAACAAGCAAACACGATCAAATATTATTAAAAAAATCTTACAGTAGCTTCTGTGTCTGTCCATTCTTATAACTTCTCAGGTAATTCCTTGAAAGTCATGCATGAATTCTTAATGGAAGCCCAAATCTTTAAAGGGTCATATGATGCTGCTAAAAAGAACATTATTTTGTGTATTTGGTGTAATGAAACGTGTTTATGCGGTTTAAGGTTAAAAAAACACATTATTTTCCACATACTGTACAATATTGTTTCTACTCTATGCCCCGCCTTTCTGAAACGCGTCGATTTTTACAAAGCTCATCGGTCTGAAAAAGCGGGGTGTACTCTGATTGGCCAGCTATCCAGTGCGTTGTGATTGGCCGAATTCCTCAAGCGTGTGACGGAAATGTTACGTCCCTTACCATATTGTGATGCCTGCGGTAACCACATGTGACGACCCCCCTCCGCTTCGTCCACGGTAAAAGCCGATCCGGCGATCGACAGCGCGAAGTTGAAGTATTTCCTCAGCGACCAGCACGGATCAGCTCCAGGCATGACGAAGCGATATCGTCCTCTTTTGGAAGGCCAAACAAAGTAGTTTCGCTTTCACAACGAAGCACACAGTGCCTTCACGAAATGGCGGCGGCGGCAACAATACTACAGCGAGAATAAAAGTTACGCCTTCTTTCTTTGCGTGAACATTTGGGCAGCGATGCAAATCTGCAGATAGTGACGTAGGTATGTGGGGGCATGTTAGAACGAGCTGTTTTAGGTAGGTGTGGCTGACTCTTAACTTTTATAAAGAATATCTCTTTGGATTTGAGACTTTAGCCGTTTCAACTTTACAGATCTTCTTTATGCACCAAGAGCTTGTAACACTCCAAAGAGAATTGAAAATTGAAATTGCATCATATGACCCCTTTAAGATTTTTTTTTTCCCAATTTGAGGAAAAGTTCAAAAAATCTGAGAGCTCAAAAAAGGTAATTCTAGGAACTAAGTCTGATGTCACAGACTGATGTGCACGCATGACAGCATTAGTTTTCCAACACTTTCATCATTTTTTTTAAACTCCACTCTTTTTTGCATTTGCATTACATTTATGCACGACCAAAGATAATTCAGACTACTGTTGATATGGTACAGAACATTGTATTGACACCAGATGATGGGAGATTGTTACTAAGATGGACAGAGTGGAGTGTGATGGCAGAGGACTGGGTGCATGGGTGATTTGTTTTGAGCAAACTGTTCAGTAGCATAAGTAGCACAACTCCTTTCAACTGAAATACATAGAACCAGAGCTGATCTTCTGTCCATGTTCCAAACAGCACCTTCTATTGATCAAGACTGGAACAATTGGACAAATGCACAGTACACACACATACACACACACACACACACACACACACACACACACACACAGAGAAAAAGAGAATTGTGAAAGTTCAGAAATGTACAATCATTTAACTGCAGAGATAAACCCTAATTTTACTTCATTTTTACTTTACATTTAACATGTTCAAATATCACCTTCATGGACAATAAGAAATGGTAAGTTCTAGAAATTCAATGTATAAATCCTCAGTTGTACGTCTGGATGTCCTGTACAGAGCACATTCAGTGCTTTCCAGAGATACCAAATGATTGGATGTTTCACCATGACCACTCCCTCTCCTTGGTTTTTAAAAATGGCTGACATTAATTTAGTGATAAAATTGTACATCGTTATGGAAATATGATAATATTTTGTAATTATAATTTAAATCTGATTCATTTTCAAATTGTTTGTCATAAATCAACATCTCAGGAAAATGTTATGGGGTATCAAATCAAAATATGACCTTCTGTTATGAAACAGGACAATTTCATACATGTCCACCATAGTTGATAACCATCCTTAAACAAAGTTAGGTATAAAAAAATCCTGAAAATTCCTAAAAATTGATTGGTGATTTAAAAGAAATTGCCATTGATTTTACCTTTTCATGTCTACTCTTGTCATTTTATTTTTAGAAAAACTGAGTCCTGGTGTCCTCTACAGAGGACATATCATAACTTAGGAATAAAATATAATTTTTCAAAAATGTTATTTTACCATTTTTTCTTATGCTCTAAACAATGTAATGACATGAAAAAATACTAAATTCACAAAGCTTTTTATTTCTGGTTCTCAGGAGGATAATAACCAATGTTCTGTATGTTTGCTGTACCTCATATGCTCTGTGTTTCTCTTCATATGAAGTGTCTGTTTCCCTGACTACTATGGCCTTAGTTACCAGCATATCAGGGTGCTGTTGTTTGGCTTCCTGTATTGCTATGGCGAGAGCCTGCAAAAAGTTAGTTTTAATGACAGTAAAGTGATTTTAATATACATGTACCATTACATTATTTGCTGACCTACATAGTATGCTAGATTAGGTTTAGTGCGTCCCAAATCATTCTAAATTTAAAAAGTTTTGGGTGAATTTTATACTAGTAGAAGAAAATTAAGAAAAAATAAAATAAATAAAAACACAGGTGAATGTGTCTTAGCAGCCTGGACGTTGTCTTTCATTAGTCAGGGTAAGCAATCATGAAAGGGCTTTGAGGTATCCACATTTAGCATGGCTTCCTTCATATTTAATAAGTACATACTTGACCATTAATATACATACATTACATATATACTGTACATGTATGTCTTTGCTTACCTGATGTTGATTCACATCATCATCTCCTGTTATGATGATCCTTTTTTCAATCCTGGTCTCTGCATAACCCCCTTTCACTGTCTGAAACCAGTTAAAAACATTCAAGAATTTAATCTCCAACAAAAGATTTAATCAGCTGCCATTCTTGTCTTTCACCACCAACCTGTGTATTTAAAGTTTTTATTTATTTATTAAAACTTCACCTTATTGATGTTTGCAGAGAAATTGACCTGTCCATAAAACATCTGCAATTTTTGACTTAAGTTATGTCAAGCTGAATGTTAATGGTGTGTTGACTCAGAGGGGATATTGTTCTCAAACTCTCGGTGACATGTCTCTTACCTTGGTCACTTGAGTCGTGGTTGCTGAGGTAATGTTTTCCATAGTGACGGTGAGAGGAGGAGCAACAAAGTTTCTTTCTAGACTGTTCGACCTTACCTGAAATACAACAGTGTTATATGTTTTACTGTTAAACAGTGTTACCCCTCTCCCCTTTGCAAATTAAGAAATATATATTGTATATATCACACAGACAACTGTACATACAGTACACAATTAGTAATATCACAGTAGAAATTTTTCCCAGATGCATCCCATTTCCAAGGCACAGATCTGGGGAAGGCCACACAGAGAAATCAGGGGAGAAGGGTCTTGGTGAATAAAAAAAACCTGATAACTCTGGATGAGCTCCAGAAATCATGTGTGGAACGACCAGAACCCTGCAGTCCATTATGAAATATTTTTTTATCTAATAGAAAACAATTGAAGTTACTTTGCATGTTTGTGAAAGTTAGATTGCCTCATATGTGAGCTGGGTGCATTTTGAAGACCTCAAAACCAAACTGACTGACTGTGTAGGCCTACATGACTATGCTTATGAATAGAGAATACAGAAGGAAGTACCTAAGATGGGAGATGCCACAGGATGAGATAGATTATGTGTGTAAAACTCATTAAAACCCTGACAGCTCGTTAAAATCCTAAAATGTATATGCCTCTGCAACCTTGGGCACCCGGAAAGTGGTAGATAAGAGAAGTTATCTCTTGAAAAACAGACTAACAGGTGGTTTTCTACAATGAAAGCAAGCATTATGAAAACAATTGTGGAAAAGGACTGGGAATGATGTACCAAAAAATGGTCTGTGCGCTCATTGGACAGTGACCGATAACGAAATTGTCCAAAGATGGTAGTCTGGACAGAGACAGATTCAGGTGTTTTGCAGGCATGTCAGCTTTGTTGTCTTCTTGAAATAAGGTCTAATTTTGACATCAGGAACTCTGTCGAGCATTATTTTGCAAGACAGAAAAGACTTTTCTCCACAACATCGATCGTTCCAGAAAAACTGACTCCATGACTCAGGATAACTTCACTACATAATTTGAGCATTTGTTCAGTGCTCAGATGCACTTTGGCCACTCATTAACTCTCGCGGCACAAGCAGCCCATCTCAGTGCAGCAGTCAGTTGTGTACGGAACACAGAGGAGTTCCAGTCGCTCACTCATTGACGTGTTATAATCAGCCCCTACCGTTGAGCAGCGGTCAGCCGTGTACAGAATAAATAATAAATACGTACGAATCGCTGCAGTTTCCAGTTGAAATGAACACCGATGTAAAACACACGCAGTGAAAAACACAGACAACTGTTATTCCTTTTAACACAAAGTATGATTTACAAGGCCAGAGTTTAAATTAAGAAAGCCTAATTTTTGCACAATTCCTTGCAAAATAATACTTCAAAACAATTTTAACATGCTGCAAGATTTGAGAACTGATACGCTGAAAGTCAGCATCACATAGCTTCATATGTATGGGCTCCTTTTCGTGTCCTTCACTTGACATTGCAACAATTTAGTCACTTAGGGGAAAACTCCTTTTAACCGAAATGTTGAAGCCTTATCGAATCCTGCTATTGCATCTGCAACAGCCAATGGCTTTCTGGCGTTCGAAATTGCCTAAGCAGTGGGCAGGCCCCACCAACCCGCTATATCAGGGCCAGTCCAAGTCTTTATGGGGCCCTAAACAGAATTTTATTTGGGGGCCCCTCGGTGCTGCCAATACGACTGATTATTGTCAATGCTTGATTATTCACACACTATAAATCTAACACACCCATTATCAATTTTATTTGTTGTAGCTGTGTTGCTTACGTCATACCAATGTTTGTCTGGCATGTTTTTACTCTTCTACAATTTTTAATTGGAATAGTAGCAAACCCACAAGAGTGGTCAGGTGTTAATTTGCACTTTAACATTCAAACAGTACTAAGTGGCATACTTAATGTGGTGTGCTGAAATGTACTGTAGCTAAATAAGCCAGCAGACAATGCATTTATCTGTCACGATCACCAGCTGGAGTGCCCATGAGCTCCACTGGAGGGCACTCCTTACAACTCCTTTGCCATTCCGTCACAGACTACATATCCCATAAACCTTTGCCTGGACTTATTGTTGTGTGATTACTTCCACCTGTGTGTCATTAGCTTGTTAAGTCTGTGTGTGTATATAAGGTCTGTGCTTCAGTTGTGATTTATCGGTCGTTGGTTCCTGTACGTGTGTTTCTGGTTTATACTCTTGCCTTCTCCGTGTAGATTATGTTCCTAACTCCTCTATGTGGATTGTACCCTGGTTCGTGGATTGGATTATTTGTTTTTTGTGTTTAATAAACCCCTGTGCTTGCATTTGGATTCTCGCTCCTCCTTGTCCTGGCTTACATGTTACATTATCGAACAGAATGTTATTTTAACAACATACATTAACACAGCAGCAAGTCATCTGTACACCTAAAACAACAACTCTATATCTAGTTAATTGAGGCATAATGATATAGGAATATAGCAAAGACCCATAAGGTAGGCTAAAGTTAAGCTGTTATCAGTACCAAATTTATGAAACAAAAGCTTATTTTTATTTCAAAAATATATACCCAGGAAAGTTATTTTTACACAGAAGACAAAAACTTTAATCCAAAATAAAGTAAAATGTTATATTATAATATTTTAAGATATCATCTATTTACGGATGTTTAATCAAACACGGACTGCCCTAAAACAAGATGATATAGGCTATGCTAATTAACCAGCCAACCAGGCATTGCTCTCTCAAATCTGATTTTCGCCCCTCAGGTTAATTTTGTCCCCCCTCCACCTCCGAAATGCAATCGATTTTACATTTACATTTAATCATTTAGCACACGCTTTTATCCAAAGCGACTTACAAATGAGGACAATGGAAGCAATCAAAATCATCAAAAGAGCAATGATATGCAAATGTTATAACAAGTCTCAGTTAGCTTAACACGTAGCAAGGTTTTTTTTATTATATAATACATAAAAAGAAAACAGATAGAATAGAAAAAGAATAGAGCAAGCTAGTGTTAGAGGCCTTTTTTTGCTTTTGTATAATAAATAAAAATAAAAATAGATAGAACACAAAAAGATTAGAGAATCTAGCGTTTTTTTGTATTGTTTCTTTTTGTTGTTGAAGAAAACAAACAGTTAGTAAATGAATAGAGTGCAAGTCTAAAATAATTTAACCCTTTGACGCTCCACGCTTTGGTTGGCACTGAGCCAGAGACAGATGCTTTTCATATATCACAACTGTTCAGTGCTTTCAACCACAAAGTTTATTTTAGATTTCAGACATTTAAATAGACATTTCAATTAAGTACTTGCTAAAAAGAAATTTCTAGTTTGTCAAAAACACTGATTTCTATGGAAAGCAGCAATAATAATCATTTTAATGAAAATTTGACGACGTTTTTATTCCTATCAAATACACATTGTGTAGGTAACTATAAAGTTTGCTGTTTTTGTCACAGTTCACTGGCCACTTACTTTCATGTATTTCAGGAGAAATGGGTGAATTTACGTGATGTAAATCTGACAGATCCACACGACAGCGTCCAGCGCGCATTATACAGTAGATCAACTAACATGGCCATTAAGGTTGTTTAGACGACAAAGCAAATTAATTTACACATGTTTGCAATCAGAATTGGCTGTATCATATAGTTCATGATATAGTTAACAAGATTGTGGATATTTTGAATAAAAAAGGAAAAACTAAATAAAAGTGAAACTGTCATACAGCGCTATTGTGCCTGCATGACGTGTCGCTATGGAAATAATACGATGATATGTACAGATTATTTAATTATTTAAATATTTAATATTGCGTTTTTGTATTATAACCATTGTCTATTGGCACAATATATTACAAATAATAATAATAAAAAATATAGCTGCAAGCAGCAATTACCGGGGTTCCAGTGCTTTATGTATTTAAGCACATAAGGAAAAAGACACTACATATTATTTAGCAAGCCTGTAACCACATAAATCAATTATTAAAAAAAGTGCTTTATGTATTTAAGCACATAAGGAAAAAGACATTACATATTATTTAGCAAGCCTGTAACCACATAAATCAATTATTAAAAAACATTTTTGTCAAATCCAGGTGATTTATCATAGAAATATGATGTTTTTATAACGTTTATGACTGTTATAGCGCCAGGTGTGGTCCGATCTCCCTGAAACTTTGCATGCTTGTTTAGAATCACCTGTCGCATGTGCTTCAACATTTGTGAAGTTTTGAGTTTTCGTTTAGATTTTATAGGCTTTTGGTATTTGGACAGGCCCCTTTTTATAAAGGACCCGTTATAGCTTCCCAAAGGGTAAATTTCAACATGCTTTTGATAATTATTGACCTAGAGCAGTGTTTCTCAACCCTGGTCCTGAGCGTCCCCCAACACTGCACATTTTATATGTCCCCCTTATCTGACACCCATTTCAGGTCCTGGAGTTTCTTTTAATGAGCTAATAAGTTGAATCAGGTGTGTTTGATTAGGGAGACACACAAAATATGCAGTGCTGGGGGGCCCCCAGGACCAGGGTTGAGAAACACTGACCTAGAGAGTCCAGAGAATTGCACTGTGGTGGTTTTTTCCAGAATGAGCAAAAAACCAAGTACTAGTTTGCAAAAGTAGGTTTTTCACATCTTCTCAATCATTTAAAAACGTTTTGATTGACAGCAGTGGTTCTTTACGCACTCAAAAAATGCGATACCGCCCCCCCAGTGGCTGATTTCTTTCAAATTTCTCACAGACCTTTGGGGCCATGAGTCAAACAGGCCCACCAAGTTTCGTTCCGATTGACCTTGTCTAATAGGTGCTCAAACTTTGTTGGCCATGTGTTTTGAGATACGCAAATGTCCCCATAGACACTTGTGGCACTTTGGACCAAGACCGTGCACAGTGATTTTCATGTTGATAGGACAAATGGAGGCCCTGCCCCCTTCGAAAGTTTTGGCAACCCTTTGCGACGGTGAGTCGATAGTTCAACTTTTTTTTTGGATAATTATTAATATTCACTCTCCAGAGAATCTTTCTGCACTGGTTTGGTTCCGATCGGGTGAAAAACCTAGGACTAGTTCGCAAAAGTAGGATTTGCAAAAAATATGAAATACTCAAAAATTTCGCCAGGCTCACAATCAAATTTGAGGCATGTGTTTTGTCCGGCATGAGCCAAGGATTCCAACGAAATAAGACACTTGAGCCTGCGACTGACGGATTAGGAGTTATGAGCGATTTTCGTACTTTCGATCACTGTAGTGCCCCCGTCAGGCCGATTGGGGCGTGCTTCGGTCACATTGTTGGCAGTGTGAGTACTATCATCCCTCCAAGTTTCAAGTCTCTACAACTTATGGTTTGGTCTGCACGATCAGTTTTACGTGGAAATCACTCATCCGTGACCATTCTAACAATTACAATAGTTTCAGCGCTATGTGCTTGAAAAAATAAAGTAAATCAAGCTGTCATTTCATGTACTCTTGGGGGCCCCCTGCTGGCCACGGGGGCCCTAAGCAGCCGCTTAGTTCGCTTATGCCTTGGGCCGGCTCTGCACTATATAGCTCGGCGCTGAGTGCCATTTACCTCTGAATCTTTCTCCTTCACCCAGCTACTGTATGCTGTCTTCAAGAAGCCTCTTATCGCTCACCGTTAAAGGTCCGCTCTTCAGAGGACAGTGCCTGGATTGCCGTTCCCTGCAGCGTTCAGGTGAGTATGACATTTTTCACATTATATGGATAAGCTGTCTGCTCACTTCTTGAGCTCCGCCGCGAAGAGAAAAGCCACGGCAGTTTGGAATAGAAAGTTTAAGCTTGATTTATACTCGACGCATCTGCAAGTTTGCTTGGGTGCGCACAGCAAAAATGACGTCATCACGATGTTGTTCACTATTTTGTGTGGCGGTGTGCACGCCATCTTGAGCGAACTGTTTGCGTGGCGTCACATAGAATATGAATGATTTTGAAGCTGTTTTGGCTGAACAGTTACGCCTGTACAGGCATCTTGGGCAAGGACGAAAACTTCTGCATGAAAGACACTACTTTTATCTAAAATTTTCTTCTACACTTGAGCACGACTGGACTGAAGATCAGTATTTATTAAGGCATTTTACATACAGTAAATGTTTTCATAAACACGTCAAAAGTGCATCACTTAAATTTGTGAAGACTTGCAAATTGCACCTTACCAAATAATTTTTATGTAGAAACATGTACTTGAAGCATTTGTAGAATCAAATAAAAAAAAAAATTGTGTTGAAAAAATAAAATAAAATAAAATTTTTTTTTTTTTAAATTAAGAATATTGAAAGCTAGAACTGTGAAACTGTATACATTTTTAGGGGTTCAAGCTAGAGGTCTACACGGAGGACCCGAGACCCGAACGGGTTCGGGGCTATTTTTTAAATGGTCAGCCGGGTCCGGGTCGGGTCCCAATCTATTACTTCGGGTCCCGGGTCTGGTTTAACATTGTGTGTAATAGCCATAGACTGTAGGTAATACCCGAGTCGATCGGACTCGGAGAACACCCGGCCGTTATTAGAGTCAGTCAGTGCTGTGCGTGTGTTGTTTTGTAACTTTCAACT
>NW_015505802.1:780470-795477 GCF_001515645.1 Sinocyclocheilus grahami | reverse complement strand
TGCAGAAATATTCTCTGGACAGTGAATATCAATAATTATCAAAACAAGTTGCAATTTCGATTCACCGTCGCATAGGGACGCCAAAACGTTAATAAGGGGCGGGGCCAATTTGACTAAAATGGCTATAATTAATGAACAGAATGAGATATATTCATCAAACTTGGTACACATGTGTAAGAAAAATTGCACAGCTCTGCCACTTGGTGGTGCTATAAGATAGAAAAAAACATGAAAATGGCTATAACTACGCAAACGTTAGTCCAATTGACCTGAAAATTGGTATGCAGTGTCTTTGTCCAATGTGCCATAAGTATCTATGAGGACATTGGCGTATCTAAAAAAAAAACATGGCCGCCATCGGCCAATGAAGTTTGAGCACCTATTAAACAAGGTTAACAGAGGCTGATTCCCTGAATTCTGTATTCTCTGAAAGCGCAAATACAACCACTAGATGGCAGCAAAAGATCACTCATTGGCTCATTCTATCACTTATATAGTTCTTTTTAGTTCTTTTCTCAGGTTTTGTTACGTACTGCATGCATCAGTCCAAAAGCACTTAATTAAAATGCGCCCATCCATAAAAGCAAAGTGTCTCACATGGCTCTGGGGGGTGAACAAAGGGCCTCTGTAGCGAATTGATGCGTTTTTGTAAGAAAAATATCCATATTCACATAATTATATAATTTGCTGTGCCACAAACGGGATTTTGGATGACGAAATACGCATGGACCAATCACCGAATAGATTTCCTTATTTAAGAATATTCTCAGATAAATTCACATTGAATGGTTAAATTCCTAATAGGCGTTTACATTCAACACATTTGACAATAACATTTTTTCAAGAGAATACATTATGGTAAGGAAACGAATCATCATCACAAACTTTTTACAACAATTTAGGGTTGTGCCGGTAGATGAGAGTATCGTGTATCAACGATAGTCAGAGATATCGCCTGTTGCTGATTTCTTTGAAGACATGGAAGACGATTATTATTATTATTATTATTCATCAAAAATATAGGCGCCTATCTTTAGTGATGCAGTGCGTAGAGCCGCTTCAGAAACTTGCCGCATCGCGGCTGGTGAGTAGCCAGGATCAGCTCCGGTGACCGTGTCGGAGCCGTAACGCGCTGCAGACGTGTGCAGTGTAAATAAGGGGTAAGAGATTTATTCATGAAACAGTGTAGGTAGCTTCACTGATTATAACGGGAGTGTTTTAAAGAGTATATAATATTTGCACTAGACTGAAGTCAGTTATGATGTCCTTTGTAATGTAAATATTCTTTGCTCGTTTTCTGTTTGAATAACTGAGGAAATGTAACCTCATCATCAAATATTTCAAGAACATTCTTCCTCTCCTGAAAGATTTGCACACGTCTCTGTCTCCTCAGCACCATCACAAGCCCCTACTGGCAACTCCTAATGACTTGAGAGACCTCTCGAGCTGTCTTAAAGGGGTCATATGATGCGATTTCAATTTTTCCTTTCTCTTTGGAGCGTTACAAGCTCTTGGTGCATAAAGAAGATCTGTAAAGTTGCAAAGAGTAAAGTCCCAAATCCAAAGAGATATTCTTTATAAAAGTTACGAGTCAGCCACACCTAAAACGGCTCGTTCTAACACGCCCCCACATATCTACATCACTATGTGGGAAGATTTGCATAACGCCGCCCAAATGTTCACGCAAAGAAAGAAGGCGTAACTTTTATTCTGTGAATGCGCTGTGTGATTTGTAGTGAAAGCGAAACTACTTTGTTTGGTCTTCCAAAAGAGGACGATATCTGCTTTGTCATGCCTGGAGCTGATCCATGCTGGTTGCTGAGGAAATACTACATATAATACTAATACAGCCCGCTGCCTCTTCTCACTCAGCCCGCCGCCTCTTCTCGAAAAGGCAGTGGTTGACGCAGTGTTTTGTTGTGAAAGCGAAACTACTTTATGCTGGCTGTTCTGACTCAAAGACTGTAAGTATGTTTTTATATTTAAAGAGTTTTTATATTTTATATATTTAAAGTGAGTTTTTTTTGGCAGTGTAGAGTAGGGCTTATTGTTTGTCATTTCTCCGATCACAAATGCAGACATGGTTTTATGTTTATGCGGCGCGATGCAACGCAACGCGTAAAAAGACAGTATAAGTCATTATAATCCATAATTATGTCCCCACTGGATGCAACAAATGCCTCGTTTATAATGGGTTTTCATGTTTTTGAATCATCGCTCCGGCCTGACAGGGCGTCATCACAATATGGTGAGGGGCGTAACATTTCCGTCACATGCTTGAGGAAGCTGGCCAATCACAGCACACCTCGCTTTTTCAGACCGATGAGCTTTGTAAAAATCGATGCGTTTCAGAAGGCGGGGCATAGAGGAGAAACAATAATGTACAGTATGTGGAAAATAATGTGTTTTTTTAACCTTAAACTGCATAAACACATTTCATTACACCAAATACACAAAACAATGTTCTTTTAGCAGCATCATATGACCCCTTTAAATAACTGGGAGAGTAAGAGTGATTCTTAGCTTTAAGAAATTTGATAACTTGCTTTTATACTTAAGTTTGAAAGTAGGAGTAAATGTAATGAATTCTCAGCACTTAAGACTAAAATGGCACTTTGAGAAGCTTGATAAATATGGGCCCAGGGCTAAGCTTTGACTTAAGTGTCAACAAATTCTTAGTAAAAACTTTCAGTAACATCTAAGACTGATTCTTAAGTGTTGACTGAGGTGACACTTAACTGTTGTGAACTAAGGACTACAATGATGTCAACACAAAATGGCCGATCTTGACCTCTGAATCAGCCAATAGTGAGCCTGCTCATGTAAAGTCACAGCAGCACAACACCAATCATTTAATGTAACTACAATAAAATAATTTAATTAAGACTGACATATTTGAATTTAAATGTATTTTTAAATGCTTTGCATTGTACAAAATTATCACAAATTATTACTAATGCTTTGTTTAATGGTATGTCTCCTCATTTACAGTTAGAGCAATGATGTGAACATGAGTTCCATCAATGGCTCCAATAACTCCAGGAAAGGCCACAATCCTCACAAAAGTGGCTTGTTTTTGCAGTATGGTTTGGCGGTCAGTTGAAAATTTTATAAACTGCCATATAATAGTTGCCAAAATTGATGTCCGGCCTAGGAAATTTGACATATTTTCATCCTTAATTTAAAAAAAAATGTGCAAGATTTTGTAAGCATATTGCATAGTTGCTTAGTCAGTTGTTTTATTTGTGATAATAATGCAATGAAACAAGCCAAATTGTGCAGTCATAATTTTTGGCCATGCTGTCATACAAAGAAATTATGAACACATGCAAAAACAAGAGGACCAATGAAATGTAAATAACGTATGTTGTAGTCAGTGTGCCAATGTTGCCAATTTAGTGATTTTGTCACTAGATTTAGCGACTTCCGCATCCCTGTAGAGACTTTTTTCAAAAACCTAGCAACAAAATCAATTTCTTGGATCAATTTATCTACATTCCGAGACGCTCCCATAAAGGCAAGTTTACTGTGAAGAACCTGCTTACTGTGTCATCACCGGTGCATTGCTGCATTTTTCCATGCAAATTTATTACTACTTTACTTTTTGCTGTTAGAGCATTGACTTGTTGAGTGGAAGAGGTTATTAAATCTTTTACTTTATCAGTTACAAAAAAAATAATACTTTTTGATCTTTACAATTAAGTTTGTATCGTTTTATCAACTCCATATTATCATATAAGTCCAATATATTTTCGCTGGAAAGTGTTTGTCGTCTCCTCTTTGCTGCCATCTTATTACTCCTAACTAGGTTAGGAGACCTCTCCAGCTCTCTTAAATAATTTAGGAGCTGAGACCTCTTTTAACACTTAGGAACCTTTATGAATCACTTTTATTCTTAAGTCTAGGAATAAGAGTAAAATGACATCATTCTTAGAATTTTGACACACTTAGGACTAAAATTTTACTCTGAGCAGCTTTATACATACGGCCCCAGGTCTCATTGTGTGAAGACTGATGAGGTGACCTGTGACTCTACCTGTGCGACTCCACCAAGCAACGACACCATTTTGAAAAGTGTGAATAGAAAATGTTTAGTAAAAATGTTTTATGCTTCTTTATGATGCTATTCAACTTAATTGAACATTAAAGTGTGAAGTTTCTCATACCACTCCAGTCTTGTCAGTTAAATCTTTTCTTTTGCTCAAACAATCTGTAATTTGTTGGTTAAAAAGCAAAGTCTTATGAAAATATTTCTATCAACAGGAAGGCTTTGGATACACTGCAGAATAAAACCTAATCTTGTTCTAAGTAATTTAAAATATATATATTTTATACCTCGAAACTGGGTTGAAACTGTGTATGGTGCGGCAAATGCAGTTCATATTGGTAATGGAGATTGAATTTAATTACAAAAAGCAGACAATTGAAGTAGCATCCAGTCATACTTTATTTTTTATATTTTAAGTAGACCAAATATTACCATTCTATACCAGGGGAGGTATGCATGTTTTGTTGATTAATGTCAGTCATAACACTTTTTTACTGAATGCACGTTTAAAAACTTGTGTCCAGGCTTTACTAGATCATGTGAATGTGACTGATTCACTTTTATTTATGTTGGAAAATAAACCGTTTAATTGAATTTTAGTTGTGTGATTTGTGATAAAGGTATAGACCAGAGGTCTATCAACTCAGTGTGGTTATATTAATCAAAAATAAATTAGAAATGTTTACATAATCATAGGGAGTAATTCATGAAACTAAGTAAATGGAAATTTCGAACAAAAAATATATATAAAAAAATCAGCAGCACTCAGTTCTCGGCTCCACTCACCCAGGAATTCACAGCAAACACTCAGACAGCTGTCCATCTTCTTTCCTCCTTCTCTCCTCTTTTCAGAAGATGAAGTCTCTAAACTTATCCTCTCCAGCCATCCTACCACCTGCCCTCTAGACTCTATCCCCTCACATCTCCTACAAGCTATTTCCCCTGCACTTCTGCCTTCACTCACACACATCATCAACACATCTCTTCTCACAGACATTTTTCCCACCACATTCAAGCAGGCTCGGGTAACCCCACTTCTTAAAAAAACTGCACTTAGACACCTCACTTGTTGAAAGCTACATGCCCGTGTGTCTTCTCCCATTCACAGCAAAATCACTTGAACGAGTTGTACTCAACCAAGTGTCTTCCTCTCACAGAACACCCAGCTTGACAATAACCAATCTGGATTTATAAGTCACCATTCAACTGAAATCGCCTTGCTGTCAGTCACTGAAGCACTACGGAGTGCAAGAGCTGAGTCCAAATCTTCAGTTCTCATTCTACTAGTTCAGTTCATTCTAACTGCTGCGTTTGACACTGTTAATCATCAAATCCTTCTGTCCACCCTCTCATCGTTGGGCATTACCGGAACTGCACTCCATTGCTTTGAGTCTAACCTCACAGGTAGGTCCTTCAGGGTGTCTTGGTGAGGAGAGCTATCTAAATCACCTCAACTGGTCACTGGAGTTCCTTAGCGATCAGTTCTTGGGCCCCTCCTCTTCTCTATATACACTACCATCATTCAGACACATGGTTTTTCCTACCATAGCTATGCTGATGACACACAGCTCTACCTCTCATTTCAACCAGATGATCCAACGATACCTGCTAGGATCTTAAGGCCTTTTCACACTGAGCACAATGCGAAAAAGTGAGGCGAATTGCGACGAACGGTGCTTTCACACAGAGTGCGAAACGATTGATCGCGTTCTGCTAATTCTTGCCTGCACGCTAGGTGGCGCTGTCCAGCAATGCATTTTTCCTCAGATATGTATCTCATATATGGAGTTAACATCGTCCGCTGCTCAATATACAGCATTAAATAAAAGATAAATAAATGTCATAAACATCCTTTATTGTTATGAAAATGCCATGAACTGCATAAAAACATGTACAGAAAATATCGTCACAATCATATGCCTATTTGCTTTCATATCAGCAGATGAAAGAACATCACCTGCAGCTCAACCTGGCAAAGACAGAGCTTCTCATCTTCCCAGCCATCCCATCAGTACAGCACCAGTTTACCATCCAACTGGGCTCATCAACGATAATCCCATTGTGTTCGGCCAGGAATGATCGTTGATGATCAGCTGACCTTTAAAGATCATATTGCAAAAACAGCACAGTCATGCAGGTTCACACTACTCAAAATCAGGAAGATGAGAGTCTTCCTAACAGAGCATGCAACATGGCTTCTCGTCCAGGCCCTTGTCATTTCTAGGCTGGATTATTGCAATGCTCTTTTGGCTGGACTTCCAAAATGTGCAATCAGGCCTCTGCAAATAATTTAGAATGCAGAAGCACATCTTGATTTCAGTGAGCCCAAGAGAGCACATGTCACACTGCTTCTCATCTCTCTGCACTGGCTTCCAGTCGCGGCTTGCATCATGTTCAAGACATTGGTGCTTGCCTACAGAACAGCCACGGGCTCCGCACCCTCCTACCTCCACTCTCTCCTATGCATCTACATCCTATGCATCTCCTATGCATCAACATCCCTCGCCTGCGGTTGATAAATGAACAGCGGCTCGTAGTCCCATCGCAGAGAGGCACAAAATCACTCTCAAGGACGTTTTTTTTCACCGTACCCTGTTGGAGCAGTGACCTTCCTAACCCCATCCGGACAGCCGAATCCCTCACAATCTTCAAGAAACAACTGAAAAGTCATGTCAAGTTGAGTCACCTTTATTTGTATAGTGCTTTATACAATACTGGTTATGTCAAAGCAGCTTTACAATGTCAAACAGGAAAATAGTTTGTCAATAATGCAAGACAATAACAGTCATTTTTCCAGCTAAAGTCAGTTCATTGATGATTCAGTGATGCCATCATCCAGTTCAGCTCTCTTCCAAGAGCGTCTGTGCAATCAGTCAAGCATCCCCAACTAAGCAAGCCAAAGGCGACAGTGGCAAGTAACCAAAACTCCATCGGTGACAGAAATGGCAAAAAAACCTTGGGAGAAACCAGGCTCATCTCTTCCATGAGCATCTAACTGCCTCCTCATATAAGTAAATAAATAAATAAATTGTATGCCTTCACTTTTTCCATTCTCTTATTATCCTTTATCCCTTCCTGTCCTAGCTTTTACTATTTTGAACGATAATTGAAACCTTGTATAACGGGCACTTCTTATGTTTATTGCCATCTTATGATAAATTGCTTGTTGTATTCCTCAACTGTAACTCGCTTTGTATAAAAGCATCTGCCAAATGAATAAATGTAAACTGTAAATTCCTGCGTCCCTCTTGTTCACCTAAACCTCCCATGTCCAGAATGAACATTTTTATCCAAAGCGAGTTACAGTTGAGGAATACAACAAGCAATTTATCATAAGATGGCAATAAACATAAGAAGTGCCCGTTATACAAGGTTTCAATTATCGTTCAAAATAGTAAAAGCTAGGACACTCACTCACTCGATGTAAGCAGCCCCTGCCTTAGAGCAGCGGTCAGCTGTGTATAGAGCACAGAGCAGTTTCCGACCGCTCCCACTCTCTCATGCAGCATAAGCAGCCTTCTGTCTCAGAGCAGTGCTCAGCCATGTAAGAGGAGTTCCAGTCGCATTCATTCACGTGTTATAAGCAGCCCCTGACTTGGAGCAGCGGTCAGCCTTGTATAGTGCTCAGACGCACTTTGGGCACTCAGTTCAAAGTCCTGCCATTCGAACTAGCTTTGGCCCCTAGTTTTCCCCTAAGTGACTAAATAGTAGAAATGTCTCATTCCCTCCTCTCAGGGAACCATGGTTACATTGAATAACTCGAGACGTTTTCTAACGTAAGAGGTTTGCTTGGTACCTCACGTGATACAGCGTTGTACTTGTGAGATGAAGCGCTCCGGTGCGAAACCCGTTAAACTACGGTTCGACAAATCAAACTCACGTATAAGGAAGTTAAAATAGCAGGGTTTTATGAGTGGATGCATGTTTATATAACTTTTGCATTCGTTAACACTATTGGGGGGCTTAGGGTTGAGTTTGGTGTTCTGACATAGAACCCAGATGCGCTGCGCCTTGTTTGCAAGCAGAAGAATGCACACGCAATTCTCACAGGCAGTGACCATTCTAAAGCCAACAATGTGCCCTCTAGCTCCCCCACAGACATTAAATTGTCAGTGACAGCTAAAAAGCAGGACCACTTTAAGCCCTTCTTTCCCTATTGCAACAACCATGATCATTATCTCAATGCTTGTGCCGCGTTTTGCAAGATGAACCACATTCAAAGAGGAAGCTGGATTAAAGCTGCTGGAGGTGTGGACGAGGACACAAACAAGAGAGCTGTATACTCAAGAAAATGTGCCCTACATGTAGGGGGCTTCACCTGCCTGTTCTGCATGAAGTTGCACTTACTGTGGAGAACCAAAATATACACAGAGTGAACACAACCACTACTCATGTTTACTTAGATCAGGCATTCAGGCAGAGTGATGCTGAAAGTTGGCCTGGTGGGACTTCGCAGTGGCAAAAGATTTCTGGACACCCACGCACTGTTAGATGATGGGTTAGGGTTAACCTTTCTCAAGCACCCTTAAGTTCATGCCTCCACACCACACTCTTTCCTACACAAGAGCTATGTCAGCTGTTTGAGCGGTTGTGGCAGCTTGACATATTGCCACAACGAAATGAGAAGCATGCAGTATGCTTTCGACAGGATAAGGCTGCACTTGCCATCTTGGAAGAGAAAACAGACATGTTACAGTTGATGGTGTGACAGTCACACTGTCACAGACTCTCTCTCTCACGCACACATGCACATATACACACATAAACACACATTCACATACTAATAGCAGGCCCAGACAATAGGAGAACAGAGTGAAGGTACACAGAACCTACAATTTGCACTCTTTTACTAGCTCTGGGCCCAGTGGACCCAAACATCCTGTATGTAATATAAATGTGTAGGGGGGGTGTAAGTAAGTGGTCATTGAAAATTTGTTCTCATATATGTTCTTCACAGAAAATAAGCCAAGGCCAATGAGTATGAGTTTAAAAAAATAATTAATCGTATCATTTTCCTTTTGACAAAAAGTGAAAACGGGTCCCACAGACCTGAACACCATTTAAGGGTTAAGAGCCATAGAACGTCACCTCATCACAAATCCTGACCTGGCAAATGTGTATAACACAGAAATACACAAACTTGAGAAGGTAGATTACACCGTAAAGATAACCAACATGGAACCAGCCAATTCCAGTGATAATTTTATCATTCATCATATAATCATTTAGCAAACGCTTTTATCCAAAGCGACTCACAAGTGAGGAGAACAATAAAAGCAATCAGACCAACAAGAGAGCAACAGCTTACAAGTGATGTCAGTGATTTTGTGTCTCTTTGCGATGGCACCACAAGGCATCGTTCACATGCAGAACGTAAGCTTCTGGAGGGTGCATAAGTCTTAACTAGCGAGTTTAGGTACATTGGTGAAGAGCCAGTGGTTGTCTTGTAGGCAAACATCAGTACCTTGAATTTGATACAAGCGGCTATTGGCAGCCAGTGCAAACTGATGAAGAGAGGTCTGATGTGGCCTTTCTTCAGCCCGTTGAAGACCACTCTCGCTGCTGCATTCTGGATCAGTTTTCAGACATGCCGGAAGGCCCGCCAAGAGAGCATTACAATAGTCCAGTCTGGAGAGAACAAGAGCTTGGACAAGGAGTTGTGGCTTGCTCTGATAGGAAGGGTCTAATTTTCCTAATGTTGTATAAGGCAAATCTGCAGTTAGTGGAAAAACTAGTGGAGAGGGCTGCAGGAGTGGCAGTGTCCTCACGTTTGATCCAATCTCAGTTAGGGCCATGAGGTTGAGACTTGAATGAGTACCAATAGATGAAATAAAGTCTGCTTTGTTTATAGCAGACTGGCAGTTCCAGAGACCAATTGGGATAGAGAGTAAAGTAGTAGAGGACACAGGGACAGTACACAGATTGTTAGGATTGCGTTGCCTCCCAGGTACAGAGTGTGATTTACGAGTGTTAGTAGTAATAGTAGAGATTTGAAAGCACATAGTGAGTACAATTGACTAAAACAAGTAGATGTAGAAAAAGTAAAGAAAGTGGAGAAAATCAATACTTAAGTGCCTACTTGGACGGCGATGCTACAGGCACAGTCAAGTGTTCGCTGACCACTTCTGACCACTTCCTCAGAAACTACCTACCCAGACTTCAGCTTCAACAGAAGTGTCAGAAAATCTCACAAAACCTAGCTGTTGGTCAGATTGTATTGATTGTGGACTCAATGGCCTGTTGGAAGTTAACCAAAGTCCTAACAAGTGACGACAGTGCAATCAGAGCTGCTGAAGTAGACATCAAGGGCAATATATATGTCAGCCCTGTTGCTAAACTCATTGTGCTACCCGAAATGCCTAAAAATGTGTTCATAGCACCAGTAGTTCAGTTGGGACATTTTGTGGACAAATTTCATGCGAAAATTTGCAGGGCAGCTGTACAAAATTCCCTGCCTCACGCAGACTTGTCTGGCACATGTGCAAAAAGTTTCAGTTCGGCAGCTTCTCTGTAACTGAGTTATGAGGAGTTGCCTGGAAGTTCTTTATAAGTCTGTCTTTATTTTTGTGTGTTGTTGTTGTGCGTGCATTTCTATGTAAGTAACAATATTTATAACCATTGTTAATGTTTTAGAGTGTGTCAAAATGTTAATCAGTTAACTTTTCCTCAGAAAAGTTTCTGTGATGATATAATTCAACAATTATAATATTCGACCAAACAGCATAGCTATTTGCTATCAAAATGTTTATTTACTTCTGTAAGCTTGTCTTTCTATGGCTTGTCATTCATATTTTGTTAAAGACAATTGACATTCTGTGCTTTATTCACACATAAGCAACCATACTGTAGCAATTCAGCTCATGGGGAAATATGAATAATTAATCATAACTAGTTATAATTAATTATAAATATTTAGATCCACTGTAGATATTTACTTGACCTCTCAGGGTCAACTGTCTGTCAATTCTAAGAATGTTAATTTCCTGGTTAAGGGAAATAACTTTCTTACTGTACAATTCTACAAAGAGCTTGTAGCATAAATCTGCATGATTAAGTGACTCCAGTTATGAGCAAACAATGAACAACGTCAAGTGTGATATAAGTAAGGCTTTATTAACTACATAAACACTTAAACTAGTCTAACATACTACATAAACACTTAAACTGGTCCAACATACTACATAAACACATAAACAGGTCTAACATACTACATAAACACATAAACTGGTCTAACACACACACACACACACACACACATACAGTTTGTATAGGAAAGGGAAACGCAGTAAAGAGAAGAGAAATAAGAATATGAAGTTATGGAATCATTTGCATATTCAGCAGATTTACACCTGAAGGAAACATCAGGATTCTTAGTTCAAACACACCTTTGTAAAAAAGGTGCAAATGATACCTAATGAAAAGAACCAGTTTAAGTCAGAGTCACTTGATGAATGGAAAGGACTAGGCCGAAGAAAGGCCTGGCACAAATGCTTTGGTATCCTGAAGCGTTTTCTCACATCTTCATCTTTGCTTCTGACCAAACCACCGACTCTGGGCGGGTCACATGAAGTGCGGCCTTTAAAGTCTGCAAAGATTCACGCCTCTCAAGATGGGCTTGTCCAATGAGAGAGGCTGACGTCCCAAGTGGGAGTTTTGAGATACTGGGGAGTTTTTATGACCCTTTGTTTGAAAGCGTGGTAATTTGCATATGAAACTTGGATCAAAATTACAAAAATTCTTAGAACACTAATATGTTGCATAGGTATAAACATACAATATACACTCTCAATTAGATCATCCGAATACGAATTAATAGAGACCAAACACGTTATATGTAAGGTTACATGAATGAGTGGTTCTATCATAAGCATGCATAAAATAGTCTACAATACAACAGATAATATACAAGACAGCAATAATATGCACAATGACCTGAAGGCTATGTGTGTTCATTCAAATAAAAGTTTTCCTATGAATTAATTAGTAGAAAAGTCTATTCCTACTGTGCCTTGGGGATTTTCCTTATGGAAAAGGCAGTGATTTTCTCCACCTAAATTCCATTAGGTTGTAAATGTATCTGGTGTCAGGGCTGCCATGGTAACCAGGGGGGGCCTGGTGTCGTTGCCGACATCCTGGCATCCAGTTTATTTGGTGAGGGGACTGTGACGATTTGTTAATCTAATGAATAATTGATTTGTTAAATCAAATGAAAAATGGTGTGTCTGATTGGTCCAGACGCTACAATACTAAAGAGCGAACGGCAGCACATACACATGCAACCTGACACTTCCTGTCAGTAGCAGCAGCTGCAAACTAGTTGTGCTAATATAGCAGCATTCAGTGCTCATAGGTTGCAATACATGCTTATGTTTAGAGTTGCAATATAGGAGTTTAAACTTGTCAGTATATGTAAATTCATTAACAATGTTTATTTGCTCTGTCATACTTAAATAGGTATACGTATATTCATTTTATTTATGTTCTTCTCACAGAAACCACACAGCTCCTCACCACATATCTTCATCCTCACAACTAAAACAATAATAAACCTTTGGATTTAAACTTCACCCTGGAGTAGCTGCTTTCTGACAGAAAAAATAGGCCAGTTGATGTTCAACCATCCCATCATGAACAAATCATCACAGAGATAATTCCAACACGATAAAGCATTAATCTTTTAGCGACACTCTCCTGAGATTTGAATGCAGAACCACAGCAATACGTACCTGGAGCAACGTAATAAACATTTTACTTTGAAACTGCTGCGAAACGTGCAGTAAAGTACATAATATTGGTGTTGCATAAATGTCGCCACAGTTGTTCCCTGTATATTTAAATCTTTAAAATTAACATCCCTTGAGTAATAATAACACTATCCGTTCTCTCCATCAGACCTGTAGGAGAGCAGAACGGAAATGGAAAAGAACAAATGCTCCGTTTACTGACATAACCTCAGTTCCTTGAGATAAGGGAACGAGCGTTGCGTAACATGCTATGGGGAAACACCTGTTTACTCTGAATACTGAAGCCTTATTTGTTCACATTCGTGCACGAGCTGCATGACCCAATGGCACTTCAACCCGCCAAAAGGGGTGGAGCCGACTGCTATATAAGTCTGCTCTGAGTGCCATTTCATCAGAATCTTTTGACTGATAAGGACAGTCATTACCTCGCGTGCAGTCTTATAGCACTGCAGGTGATGCAACGCTCATTCCCTTATCTCAGTCTGCCGTGCTGCTGAGTAGTTTGTGATTATAGCTCCATGTAGCTTCACTTTTCTGTTGAATCTCTATCTTACTATCATTCTCTTTTGTTTAAAGTGATAAAATATATAAACTTAATTCCCACCATATATCCGATATTATCTATCAAACTAATCTGACTAATTTGATCGTTCGCTTTAAATTTTAAATCGCGAGTGCAGTGTGCATACAGCGTGTTAGCATTCGTTAGCTGGTTAGCTTGTCATTCATGTTTCCATTCGGGTCTATTACCATTTTCTTTTTTCTCTTGCCCCGTTTCTTTTCTCTCTCACGCCGTTTTATACGAGTTCATCATACAACAGTGGTAAGTCAGAATCATTAATCAATCATGGTGAGTAATGGCTTTTTCTCCTGCGGTTGTTGTTTGCACCGCTTGCCACATGTATAGTTTATCTCCCCCTGTCGGTGACGAGGGATTCACATGTGATGATAAATGAAGGGAAATAGTTAGGCTGACAGAGAAGATTTCAGAACTAGAGACACGCATCCAAACTTTAATTGAGGACAGTAAGAATGTGAGGGCTGTAGATACGGCTTTGGATGTGACTAGCTCAGGGAGTCTTGCACATTGTTCGGTCCTGGTTACAGAGCCTGTGCAGCAGGGCAACTGGGTGACTGTGAGGCGGCATATTCGCGGGTCAAAACACCGCTCTTCCATTCCGATCAAAACATTAAACCGGTTCTCCCCACTCAGTGATGCACCCACTGTGAAACCCGATGAAAGTGCTCTAGTTATTGGCGATTCTATTGTACGTAACGTGAAAATAGAGACACCAGCCACCATAGTCCAATGTTTGGAGCCAGAGAGCCTGACATCTTGGCAAATTTAAAAGTGCTGGCTAATGCGAAACATAAATTCAGTAAGATTTATTTAAGTGTCATTTACGTCGGCACTAATGATGTTCGACTTCGCCAGTCGGAGATCACTAAAATAACATTAAAGAGGTGTGTGAACTTGCAAGTACAATGTGAGACACTGTAATATGCTTTGGTCCCCACCCTGCTTACCGTGGCGACGAGATACATAGCAGACTGTCGTCACTCAATGGCTGGATGTCTAAGTGGTGCCCGCAGAATAACGTAGGTTTCATAGACAATTGGATGAGTTTTTGGGGCAGACCTGACCTGTTGACTTTTCAGATGGTTTGCATCCCTCCTGGGGTGGTGCCGCTCTTCTCTCTAGAAAGATGGCACATAGTCTTCGAGTTTGCACTTGACTAACTGGGGCCCAGGTCAGGAAGCAGACAGACTGGCTAAACTGACCGGCTGCTAGCCTCCTCACGTCACAGAAGTCAGTTAATTCTCTTTCACCTAGATATCATACTATAGAGACTGTGTCTGTTCCCAGAACTAGAAAATACAAAAAACATCCAAACCAATTTAAGAGTAACAATTTAATTGATGTGAAAAAAAACAGATGTAATACAGATAACCAACTGATAAAGCTTGGCTTATTGAATATCGGGTCCCTTTCTACGAAAACACTTTTTGTAAATGATATGATCACTGATTATAACCTAGATGTCCTCTGTTTGACAGAAACCTGGCTAAAATCAGATGATTACATTATTTTAAATGAGTCTACCCCCCAAGATTACTGTTATAAACATGAGCCGCATTCAAAAGGTAAAGGGGGATGTGTTGCTACAATTTATAACAATATTTTCAGTATTTCTCAGAGGGCGGGCTTCAAGTA
>NW_015505802.1:779285-780460 GCF_001515645.1 Sinocyclocheilus grahami | reverse complement strand
TGTTAATGATAAATCCCCTGTGATGTTTGTACTGGCTACTGTATACAGGCCACCAGGGCATCATACAGACTTTATTAAAGAATTTGCTGATTTTCTATCTGAGTTATTGCTGGCTGCAGATAAAGCTTTAATTGTTGGTGATTCTAATATCCATGTTGATAATGAAAAAGATGCATTGGGATCAGCCTTCATAGACATTTTGAACTCTATTGGGGTTAGACAACACGTGTCAGGGCCTACTCATTGTCGAAATCATACTCTAGATTTAATACTGTCACATGGAATTGATGTTGATGGTTTTGAAATTATGCACCCAAGTGATGATATCTCAGATCATTATCTAGTCTTGTGTAAACTCCATATAGTTAAAAATGTAAATTCTACTCCTTGTTACAAGTATGGTAGAACCATCACTTCTACCACAAAAGACTACTTTGTAAGTAATCTTCCTGATTTATCTCAATTCCTCAGCATATCCAATAGCTCAGAACAACTATATGATGTAACAGAAACTATGGACTCTCTCTTTTCTAGCATTTTATATGCGGTTGCTCCTTTACGCTTAAGGAAGATTAAGGAAAACAGCGTGGTATAATGAGCACACTCGCACCCTAAAGAGAGCAGCCCAGAAATTGGAGCACAGCTGGAGGAAAACAAAACTAGAGGTATTTTCTATTGCTTGGCGGAAAAGTACCCTATCCTACAGAAAAGCATTAAAAACCGCTAGATCTGATTACTTTTCGTCTCTTTTAGAAGAAAACAAACATAATCCCAGGTATTTATTCAATACAGTGGCAATTAACGAAAAATAAAGCATCAACAGGTGTTGACATTTCTCAACAGCACAGCAGTAATGACTTTATGAACTACTTTACTTCCAAGATCGATACTATTAGAGATAAAATTGTAAACATGCAGCCGTCAGCTACAGTATCACATTGGATTGTAGCTATAGATTGGATCGCTATAGATCCCCTGAAGAACAATTCCACTCATTCTCTATAGGAGAGGAAGAATTGTATAAACTTGTTAAATCATCTAAACCAACAACATGTATGTTAGACCCTATTCCATCTAAGCTCCTAAAAGAGGTGCTTCCAGAAGTCATAGATCCTCTTCTGGCTATTATACATTCATCATAGTCATTAGGATATGTCCCCATTAAAAAAAAAAAA
>NW_015505802.1:773784-775137 GCF_001515645.1 Sinocyclocheilus grahami | reverse complement strand
CCCAGGTATTTATTCAATACAGTGGCAATTAACGAAAAATAAAGCATCAACAGGTGTTGACATTTCTCAACAGCACAGCAGTAATGACTTTATGAACTACTTTACTTCCAAGATCGATACTATTAGAGATAAAATTGTAAACATGCAGCCGTCAGCTACAGTATCACATTGGATAGTGCGCTATAGATCCCCTGAAGAACAATTCCACTCATTCTCTATAGGAGAGGAAGAATTGTATAAACTTGTTAAATCATCTAAACCAACAACATGTATGTTAGACCCTATTCCATCTAAGCTCCTAAAAGAGGTGCTTCCAGAAGTCATAGATCCTCTTCTGGCTATTATACATTCATCATAGTCATTAGGATATGTCCCCATTAAAAAAAAAAAAACTTGTCCCCAAAGAACTAGCTAATTACAGGCCGAACTTGAATCTTCCTTTTCTGTCCAAGATACTAGAAAAGGTAGTATTCTCACAATGATGTTCCTTCTTAGAGAAAAATGGTATCTGTGAGGATTTCCAGTCAGGATTTAGACCGTATCATAGTACTGAGACTGCTCTCATTAGAGTTACAAATGACCTGCTGTTATCATCTGATTGTGGTAGTATCTCTCTATTAGTGTTACTGGATCTTAGCGCTGCGTTCGACACAATTGACCACAACATTCTCTTGCATAGACTAGAAAACTTTGTTGGCATTAGTGGAAGTGCATTAGCATGGTTCAAATCGTACTTATCTGACCGCCATCAATTCGTAGCAGTGAATGAAGAGGTATTATATCGATCACAAGTGCAGTATGGAGTACCTCAAGGCTCAGTACTAGAGCCATTACTTTTCACGCTTTACATGTTACCCCTGGGAGATATCATCAGGAAACACGGTGTTAGCTTTCACTGTTATGCTGATGATACTCAGCTCTATATTTCTTCGCAGCCCGGCAAAACATACCAATTTGAAAAACTAATGGAATGCATAGTTGTGTTAAAAAAAACTGGATAGAGCATAGTAAAAAACTGGATGACGAATAATTTCTTACTGCTATATTCTGAAAAAACAGAGGTGTTAATTATCGGACCTAAAACCTCCACATGTAATGACCTAGAACCCTGTCTAAGACTCTGTGGCTGCTCTGTCAATTCTTTGTCATCAGTTAGGAACCTAGGTGTGCTATTTGATAGCACTCTTTCCTTTGAAAGCCACGTTTCTAGCATTTGTAAAACTGCATTTTTCCATCTCAAAAATATATTTAAATTATGAACTATGCTCTCAATGTCAAGCATAATGTTAATATTAATTCATGCGTTCATGACCTCAAGCTTAGATTATTGTAATGCTTTATTGGGTGGTTGTT
>NW_015505802.1:739571-773774 GCF_001515645.1 Sinocyclocheilus grahami | reverse complement strand
AAACTGGCAGATCCTTTTCCTATTTAGCGCCCAAACTCTGGAATAACCTACCTAACATTGTCCGGGAGGCAGACACACTCTGTCAGTTTAAATCTAGATTAAAGACCCATCTCTTTAACCTGGCTTACACATAACATGGTAACACATTTCTAATATTACACATTTCTGCCCCCCCGACTGAGCCTGGTCTCTCCCAAAGTTTTTTCTCCATTCGGTCACCAATGGAGTTTTGGTTCCTTGCCGCTGTCACCTCTGGCTTGCTTAGTTGGGGACACTTAATATCCATCGATATTGTTGACGATTGCACAGGTACTATTTAAACTGAACTGAGCTGGATGATGACATCACTGAATTCAATGATGAACTGCCTTTAACTGAAAGAATTTACTATTGTTTTACTATTGAGAGTTTTTTTTCAACTATTTACTGTTGAGAGTTTACTATTGTCATTTTGCATTATTGACACACTATTTTTCTATTTAATACTGTAAAGTTGCTTTGACACAATATGTATTGTTAAAAGCGCTATATAAATAAAGGTGACTTGACTTGACTTGCAGAACAAAACCGCTCTGCGAGCCCTGCCCCAGTGCGCCCATAATGAGGGCTCCTAAAAGGCATGAGCCAATCATAAGACCGAAGCCAGCAGGCTGGGGTCTCCAAAATAAAACCCTCTCCATTAATAAAGGGGGTTAGGTAAATTAGCACAAAATCCATGTCTGAAGGGCAGGGATGTCCAAATTAAAACATCTGGCAAAGGTAGACGGCAAAGACCAGCCGGCTGCCGCACAGATGTCACCAACTAAAACTTAAGCCCAGGAGTAGGCCATTCCTCTGGAATGAAGCACTGACTGACAGTTATCACTCAGGGTGTTCTATGGGTGTTCAATTCCAGGTTTCCACCATAGGAGTCAATGGAATCGACTCCTCGACTACATTTAGCGTGACTGTCCAATTTAGCAGTGACATTAATGTGCTATCAATGTTGTAAGCTTTTGCCGAAACCTAATTTTACAGAGGGAAAAGCCACGAAAAAAAGCCATGGTGGATCGTGTCAGAATTAAATAAGAAAGAATGAATCTGTCACAGTAACAAAGTTCGTAGTTCGGGAAGAAGGAGGCGGGAACCGGCGAACATTTAAACACTTTAATAAAATAAAATAAACACAAAATAGCACGACAGCCCCTTGCGGACGACTGTCGCGCACAAACAGAACCAAAACACAAAATAAAATCCAGGCCTGGTCCTCTCTCGTTCAACACTGTCGTCACTCCTCCTTTTATCCTTCCGGAGCTCCTCCGTGGGACTCGAGACCGGTGAGTGGCCCAGGTGTCGCGCATTAGCATTTACTCCACCGGCCTCGCTCCGTTCCCACGGCTCTCGGCCCCGCCCCTCTCGTCAAAGTCACATTATAATGGTCAGAGGATGGTGCTAAAGGCATTGTCTTAAACAGCAATAAATACAATACATACAAAAATAGGCTACATACGAATGTACACTTATTGATTTGTTTATTATTGTTTATTATGTGAGTTTTTAATGATTTAAAGTTAGTTCAATGATTGAACACAACACAACAAAACCTGGAATCGAACATCCCTAGTGAATACTGTCAGTCAGTGCTTCATGCCAGAGGAATAGCCTATAGGTTAACCATGGAAAACCAAATTTATATTGACTGCATTAAACATAACATCGCATAACAAAAAATATAAATTAAACTACAAAGCTATCACAGAAGCATGTAAAATTACAAACTAAATTTACCATGGCTGTTATTTATTTCTATCACGTAGAATAAAAGTATGTGAAAAGGTCGTTTCTGCGACAGCTCCCACTATCCGACTCACGACCCCTTTCACATACATCGTTTGTGATAGCCTATGACTTTTTAACATAAGAAAAGTAGACTTTAGGCTGTGTTTACCTGTTTTTCCACTTCTTTGAGCATCTCAATATATAGGGCCTAAATCTATAGGCTACAGTAGTAAAATACATTTAATAACCTAATATATTGCACTTCACGATGTCTATGAAAGATTGTATTAGCTACAACAAGAGTCGATTCCACTGCTGGAGTCGACTCCGACTCTTGGGCTATTCAGAGTCAAGGAATCATCTCTTTTGGAGTCGACTCCCCATCCCTAGTTATCACCCCACTCGCTTGACTGATGCTAAAGCCAAAAGGAGGGCGGTCTTAAGTGACAGGGGCCATAAGTCAGCTGACTGGAGGGGCTCAAAGGGAGGGCCCCGTAGGGCCTTAAGGACTATGGATAATTCCCACGTCAGCACAATATGAGTACGAGGTGGATTCAATCTCTAAGCTCCCCCCAGGAACTTAACGACAAGGTCATTTTTTGCCGACTGACTAGCCAGCCACAAGAGCGTGATTTGCCACGATGGCCATTTGATTACCATATGAATAGTGCACATTGCGCCATTTCATATGGATTACTTTATCAGAGAATATTTGTTTTCAACATGACTTCATTTAAAAGCAGACATTTCAAGCTTTCTATAGACATATCTCATGTCTGTGTGTCAAGTATTCACTGAATTTCATTTTTGTGACGCGTTTCAGAAAGTAGTTCACAGAGACCAAGACAGCAGAAAGTGCACCCTTTTTGTTTTCTCTATTTTACAAAAGCACAGCATTTTGTTGTTATTATGAGTGTTTCCAAATAAAAGTAGACCCTTTACAGATTCGAATGATGTATTGCTCTTATCTGTATGATAGTAATTTAAGTCTATGCCTCTTGTTGACCCCAGAGGGTTAAGGCTGGCAGGAATGCCCAACCCGAGTTGGAGGCATCTGTCATGACTACCTTCCTTCTGGAGGTCAGTCCCAACGGAACGCCAGTCTGAAACAGGTGAGGTGTTTTTCAAACCCCCGCGCCACGCCTTGGTAAGTTCATCATGAACTTCCAGGAAAAACAGCGCTGGTCTCTGGTGGGAGGGTCGTTGACAATGGCCCAGAGGGCATCGTTCGTCTAAGCGGCTGCGGGCAGGCTCTTCTGGAGCCGACCATTCTAAGCAGAGATTCTATGAGGAGTGTCTTCCCGCTGCCGGGGCTCTTCGGCGAGTAGCAGGCTTCGAGCTACTTGTTTCTTGCATCAGAGTCCAGTGAGGAGACGATCTTTACGCTAAAGGAGAAAAATTCTAATGAAATGACACACAGAGCCGACTTATATAAGTCTATATAACCCACTCCTTTTGGTGGGTTGAAGCGCCATTGGTACGTGTAGCTACACAAACCTGAACAAATCAGGCTTCCCTGAGTTTCCCCATAGCGTGTTACGTAACGACCATTCAAAAGAGAAACTCTGATTTCCTATGAAATTCAGGACTTCCAGAGAACTATGAGAGTGTTACGGGGCTGACGAGACGTGAGACGTGCGGATCCATATGCAAAGCTTTATTTGGAGAAGACAAGAGACGTGGTCATAAGACAGGCAGGGAAGTTCATGGACCGGATTCGTGACAGAGAGCAGCTAATAATAAATATTTTTTCAGACATTGATCATAAACCCAATATAATTTTTTTGACCATAAATGCTATTGTCAGTCCTCCTATTTCGAGTTTCCCAGATACGTCTCCACAATTATGTAAAGCATTTATTTCTTATTTTACTACAAATTACTAAAATGTTTACTCACAAATTTGTCATCTCATGCTATATCATCTGTTTCTATCATGAATTATTCATTCACTGCAGTGCTTAATTTGTAAATTACGAGGTCCCGGAACAAAGCGGGGTGACGGATCCAGCATGTGATTAGAGGAGGAAGAGGTAACAGAGCATTCGCACAATGGAGGACCAGCTTACGTGATTAAGAGCGTGCATTTTCTTACGGTCATGAAAAATCATGACATTTTAAAACAGCAATTTCCAGGCCTGGAAAAGTTTTGGAAAAGTCATGTTTTTTTTCTTCTCAAATCTCTGGATAATAGAATTATGTTTAATCAACTTTCGCGTTTATAATGAGGGAAATTCCTGCAAACATTTATTCAATAGAGCATGTAGGCTAGATGAGTAAATAAATCCACACAAACTATCAGATTAAATCAGTCATTTGAAAACAGCGTGAGTGATTCAGCTGATTCTTTCTATCCTTCCACTGGGTGATATTTTCAGAAAACACAGAGTATCATTCCATTGTTATGCAGATGACACCCAAATTTACTTGCCATTAAAAAAAGGAGATACAAATGCTTGAGACAATGGCAGCCTATTTTAAAGATCTAATGAATTAGATGTCCCTGAATTTCCTGCATCTAAATCACTGGGATTATTGTATTTGATTAAGTACACATTTTAGTTTATAAATCTATTAATAACCTTGCTCGCTTATATCTCTTCTACCTCCTTCAATTCATTAGTCACCTAGATCACTTAGATCCGGTAATCAAATTTTACTAAAGGTGCCAAGAAGCAGATTGAAATACAGGGGTAGAGTGTTTGAGGCGGCTGGTCTTAATCTTTGGAATAGTCTACCACTACACATTAGATCAGCATCCACTGTATCTATATTTTTAGTCTAAAATTAAAATGTAATTGTTATTCCTGCTTTTCAATTTATTTATTTTGTGGTTAGGTTATTTTATGAATTAAATATTATGTACTTTGTGATGCTATGTGAATTTCGAATCTATATTATTATTATACTTGTTTGTACATCTTTTTTATTGTACTGCTGTAAAGCACCTTGGACAATGCATGTTGTATTGTATGGTGCAACATAAATAAAACAAAAAAAATGACAAAGCTCCACCCTTCTGGGCTTTATAGAAAAGTGCCCAGACTGAACACTTTCCTCAGAATTAGCTAAAAAGCAATGGATGTCTACACATTGTATCCATCTACCCCGACAGAGCTTGAGAGGATTTGTACAGAACAATGGTAGAAAATCCTCAAATCCAGGTGTCACATCATAGCCAAAAAGACTTGAGGTTGTAATTGCTCTCAAATATGCTTTAGCTAAGTACTGAGTTAAGGGTCTTAATATTTAAGTCAATGTAATATTTTAGTTTTTACTTTTTATAATGAATTTGCAAAATTACTTTTGTCATTATGGGGTTCTGAGGTCTGAATAATTTCTGTATGGTATACAGATTAATCAGTCTTTATTTGATCATTTTAAACATAGGCAAGATTAGTGATAACCATACCCATAAACTAATTTGATATTTATTTATTTATTGCACAATGGGTAAATTTCACATTTATACTACAAGGGGCCTTAAATTAAAATCCAAATGTTTTCAATGGATTTATTATTGCTATTGCAGTCTTCACTTCAGAAAATCTCCTCCAGTTCGTGGAGGAGATCTCTCCTATGACAAACTCTCCTATGATTGAATCGTAGGACAAACTCTCCTATGATTGAATCGTTGTGGATGACCTTTTGATTTAGGAATTTCCTATTATTAAATAATAAACACAATGAAGTAGAATGAAAATAATTTAAAATAACAAATCAAAAGGTTACCAAAGCATAAATGATATTCACTGACAGAAAAAAGGCACAAAACAATTTGCAATAAGATAATGTAGTGAATATGTAATGAATGTCACAATTCTGTAGATCTCTTCCTCTTTTGACCTGTTTATGGAATACAAACTCGCCCTTACAGGTTCTATATCTTGACGACCACAACCTTCAAGGAAATGTTCTCTTCCAGATGATACATCATGCAAATTCATGTGACAGGTGGAGTGAGACCAGGGAGTGTTGTCAAAACTCTCCCTGCCCAGCTCTACTTTGTCCTTCTCAACCAGCTCAGTCATGCCTCTAGAAAATTCCTCCACGCCACTGTGTAAGTCCATAATGACAGTGAAATCCACCTCAGCTTCCAGGTTTGAAATGGAGCTGACAGTCATACTTGAACATTTCCTCTCGATGGCCAGGTAGGTGTCCTTCAAGCCAGCAAACTCACGATTATAGTCGTCCTCCAGGGCAGAGTGAGGCTGCTGTTGTTGAAGAAAGAAAAGGGGCAGCATTTTTCTACATCACATATGAATGAAACAAACAGTAATGATGGAGATATGAAGAAATCATGGGCGTGCTTTTGGGCTGTTTATAATGCTTGAGTGAAATGATCCAGTGTAATGATCCAGTCATGAGATCATATATGTTGATACATTCTATTCTTACAACAGGTAAAAATTATCATATGGTTTGCAGTAGGCATGTGACGGTTTCAAATTTTTATATCACTATAACTGTGAAGATTTTGTCACAATAAACCAGGACTGTACTACCACAGAACTTAAGTACATTAGAATGTAGAAGTGTAGACAAATGTTTAAAGTTGTTTTAAGTTGTCTGAGAAACACCATAGAGAATACAAAAATCTGAATAGCTTTTTTCAAACATTTACATAATGTTTAACTTCCTGTCTTCTGCAAGACAAACTGGTGTCAGAAACAGAAAATGGTACAACGCTGCTTTAGGTAACAGTAGTAACTGCTGTATTTATGCTGTTCTATAAGTGCCACCTACTGTCAGAGAGTGAATTTGCATTTTCATTCAGCCCATCTGCCATTTTTGTTGAAATATTTTTAACTGGTTAATGGAAAAGAAGCTAATGTACATTCTAAAAAAAAATTACAATTAAGATAATAGGGCATCTAGAATTATTCATGGTATTTAAGTGCCCATGATAACAATGCGTTACATGTTCATTACAGCAAAATAGGCTACGATAATACCAAATACCGGCACATGTCTAGTTTGTAGAAGAAAAAAAATGAAGTGAATGAAGACAATGTGCATGATTTTGAATTGGGTCACCTTTTTAAAAGGTTACACAAACAACAACTACTTTCAGATGTCATTCTAATTTTCTAATTATTCTAACCGCCGTTGGAGCAAGCACAGTAAACTTGTCACTCGGAATAGCTAGAAAGCATTCGAAAGCATGGTTTTAATGTTGTTATATTGGTGTTAAAAGAGCCTGAGTAGAAAATTAAGCATTTTTAAAAAACATGCAAGAACATGCAAACAGTGTGGAATGAGACACCTTAACAGCATATTGTGGGTCTTCAAGAAGAGAAATAGTGGACAGAGGCTCCTGTAAAGGAAAAGCAGAACAAGAAAGAGAGAGAAACAGTCTAAAGTTAGCTGTGTTACTAAAGCTACACACCAGGAAAGAAAGACATACATTGCAACCTAAACACACACACTCATTTAAATCACTTTGTAAGTGACTATAAAATTCTCTTCTTAAAATGTGATTCTTGACTTAATTTTAGATAATAAAAACATAGAAATCTAATTTAACATGCTGGGGTTCTTCACATAATCTAGTGGGTTTAAAAATAAATCAACTAGTTTTAAAATAAATTTTAAATAATCAAAGACTTAACTAAATTAGTATTTAATAATCATGAAGTTGTCTAGCTTTCAGGATCTGATAAAAACAACCATACTAGAAAAAATAAAGGATCCAAATGACAAACTTACAAGAAAGTAAACATTTAGTAACATAAGTTTAACAGTTAATTGGTTCAACAGAACAAAATGCAGTTTTGAGTAACATTGCCTATTGAAAACCCATTAACCCATTTTCTGGGTTAATATCAGCACAATGACTTAATTCTAGAACCTAGAGAACTGTCTACTACCTACATTGGCAGCTACATCCAGTCTTTGGACAAAAAAACTCTTAAGGGACTAATTTAGAATGTTCTACTTAGGGAGCAACTCCATGTGTCACAAACTGCACTACTCACACAAAGCGTATGGAAGACTTGACTCACAACCAGTGTTGGGATTGTTACTTCAAAAATTTAATTTATTACTCGTTACTAGTTACTCCTTTCAAAATTAATATTATTATTTATTACTATCTGGCAACAGTAATTAGTTACACTAGTACTAGTTACTGTAACGGGGCTGACAAGACGTGAGATGTGCGGATCCATGTGCAAGCTTTTATTAAAGCAGAAGAGGTCAGAAATACAGGCAGGGTCGAACAATGGCAAACATGTATATGGCGGGCAAGACACAAGAATAATCCTAGGGCTACCGTAAGTCAACGATCGGCGAACAGAATCAAAAGGGCAAGACTAGAGGGGATAAATCCAGGAAAACAGGCAAAGATCAGAAACCGGGAAAACAGACAAGGCAAGACTAGGCTGGGCTGGGAAACTAACGAGGGCTCTGTAAAGTAGCTATCACTGCTTGCGATAAGCGCATACAATACTCGGCAGAGAATGGTTGTTTGAGTGAGTAATATGAAACAGTTGTGTGCAATCAGTGCTATGTGCAATCAGTGCAATGAATGGGTTAGGTAGTCCGGGATGATATGCAACAGTTTGTGTAGTGCGAGAGTCAATGTAATGGAAAGGGTGACCTCTGATGATAAGCAGACGGAAGTTCATGGACCGGATTCATGACAGAGCCCCCCCCCCCAAAGGAGCGGCTTCCAGACGCTCCAAACACTAAGCGATCCAGGTGGGCGGTGGAGCGGAGGCGGAACAGGGGGAGGGACGGAGGGCCAGATCCAAGGATAGGAGAGACCAGGGACGGAGGCAGAGCCGGCGGAGCAGGAGAGTTCCCAGACGACCTCCTTGGCCGGAACAGGACAGGCTGAAAGTGCGTTGCTGGGCGCCACCACCACGCAAGGAGCTGAAGCGAGCACCGCCATTTCGGGAGGTTCTACAGCATGCGCCGTCACCTCTGAAGAGACTGTAGCGGATACCATGGTCTCTGGGAGCACAGCAGCAGACACCGCTACCTTGAGAGGTTCTGGAGCATAAGCCGTCACCTCTGGAGATGTTGTAGCCGGTGCCGCTGCCTCTAGCATATCGGCGGTGGAGTACGCGGCCCAGATACACCATAAAGCAACCCCCCCATATGGGAAGTGCTGCAGACAGGGGAATGAATTCATGAACAGAAGGGTTAGAGTGAGTGGGTTTGGGGATAACAGCTGTACGTGCAGACACCAGCGGTGCATCCCTCAAACTGGATACCAGACTGGGATACCGAAGGGCTGACCTTGAGAATCTGGGTGTAACAGACAGGACGTGACATGACTCTGGATGATCAGCTGTGATGCGACGTGATTCTGGATGATCAGCTGTGATGTGACGAGACTCTGGATGAATAGCCGAGACGTGACGTGACTCTGGACGAACAGCTGAGATGTGACGAGGCTCTGGATGAACGGCTGAGATGTGACGAGGCTCTGGCAGATCAGATGAGAGATAGATCAACTGTGACTAGACTTGACTCAGGAAGATCAACTGTGATTACACTTGACTCAGGAAGATCAACGGTGACTAGACTTGACTCAGGAAGATCTGTTGTGACATAACGGGGCGCTGTTATGTCCGCCATTTTGCGATCAGGCTCCGCTGTCGCCTCCATTTTGTGAGCGTGCTCTAGTACAGCTGCCATTTCAGTCACAGACACCGTGTCGCGTTCTTCCTCCGCGACACCCACAGTAAACAAAGATCCGACAATCAACAAAGCATAATCCATAAACTGAGCGAGTGATGAACGTGGACCCGTGGATGAAAGTTTAGCCCTAAGAGGTTGATTTATGCCATCGCAGAAAAACTCTATCCAAAGTCTGGTAAATCAGAATAGTGAGCGATGGCTAAAAACTCTCGAATATGGTTCTCCAATGATCGTGGACCCTGTTTAAGGGCTAATAAAATTCTTGCCGTGTCCATACCTGGCCAATGTACACTTGAACAGCTGCTGGATCCTTGTGTGGCCGAGTATTCTGTAACGGGGCTGACAAGACGTGAGACGTGCGGATCCATGTGCAAGCTTTTATTAAAGCAGAAGAGGTCAGAAACACAGGCAGGGTCAAACAATGGCAAACAGGTATATGGCGGGTAAGACACAAGAATAATCCTAGGGCTAGCGTAGGTCAACGATCGGCGAACAGAATCAAAAGGGCGAGACTAGAGGGGATAAATCCAGGAAAACAGGCAAAGATCAGAAACCGGGAAAACAGACAAGGCAAGACTAGGCTGGGCTGGGCTGGGAAACTAACGAGGGCTCTGTAAAGTAGCTATCACTGCTTGCGATAAGCGCATACAATACTCGGCAGAGAATTGTTGTTTGAGTGAGTGTTAAATAGTGAGTGAGTAATATGAAACAGCTGTGTGCAATCAATGCTGTGTGCAATCAGTGCAATGAATGATGGGATATGTAGTCAGGGATTTGCAACAGTTTGTGTAGTGCGAGAGTCAATGTAATGGAAAGGGTCTCTGATGGTAAGCAGACGGAAGTTCATGGACCGGATTCATGACAGTTAGATTACTTTTACTTCACACTCCACATAAGTTGTAATTGTGTATCTTCCCCATAAAGTTCTTCTAAAATGTTACTAACAATATATTTCTGCCTCATCATTTGACCAAAATCTACATTGGAACGCAGTCAGAAGTTTATTTTTTATTTTTTTACAAACACTCAATGGTGACTGATAGTGACTTTTAAGTAAAAGTATTGTATTAATTGTCATGTGTAGCTTGAAGCTAATTGTAGCTACAATTTCTCTGTTACCCATATGATTATATTTCATTAAGTATTTTATCAAAATAAATAACATAAGTTCATAAGATTTTTAATTATATAGTAATATAATTTATATGGGGATCAGAGGGATGTGGAATGTCTATATTTACATCCCCTGAATGTAAGCCTTTCCATATTCCAAGCTTAGTCATTAGTAAAGTAATATTACAGTAACTAGTTACTGCCCACACTGCTCACAACTGATGTCAATAGAGTTTGAATGTTAGCATGTTAAGCTAACAGTCTTTGCACCAGTGCATTATGGGAATATATATATATTGCATTTATTCCATTATTTTGCATTTATGTTTAAACCTCCACACACACACATTATATTGCAGTACCATGTTCAACCAACACTGGTAGCAGTACTGGTAATCTCCTATGCAATATAGCAGATTTTAGTGTACCCATCATGCAGCATTCATTATTTAATATGACATTCACCACAAAAGGTTCTGTTAAGGGTTGAATGCACAGGCTGTTTACTGTTAGTATTTCAAAGATTTTCAAAGGTACAATGTAATTTCACTAAATTTACTATGAAGAAATGGGCTATCAAAACAAATGGCCAAAACATTTAACCTCCAACAATTATAAACATTGATGAAATAGTTTTAATATAAATAGATATTTTTTGGTGTAGTTGATTGCATATTAAACAGAAAACTACTCATTAATGGTTAAATTGTAGGTTTCTCTAACCCCTCTCCTCATGGGCAAGCAAACAGTATGATTTTACATGTACTGTAAATACAAGTATGTTTAAATCATAAAAAGAAAAACAATGAATGTGTGAATCAATCTGAAGTTCATGCAATAATTGTCCAGTGACTGAAAATTTAAAAAATGCCATGTTGATTTACCGGAAGGTTCTTTTTGTTGGCTTCAAGAGTTGGGTCTTTGCTGAAATTGCAACTATTGCGCAGAAATAGACCTGATTCTCTTGCTTTCTTTGTTTTGACTGGAGGTGTTGGAGGGGTATTTTTTTGGTTGACTGTGTGTCTGGAGAAGTGAAGTTCTGAAATTCCCTCATCAGTATGCAGAAGATCTCTGTGGACTATTCTGCTGGTATGTTTTGTGATGTCTTCATTCCTTATACCCCTTTCCTTTGGTGAACTCTCAAGACACTTTATCACTTGATGCTCCGAGCACAAACAGATGTCTTTCATAGCTAAAGATAACTCCTGACTTGTATTAGCTTTCACTAGACTTGTGGTGCAGTTTGCATGGGAATAGCTAGTGTCCCTGCTCTCGAATTTACAGGGGTCAAAGTGTCTCACAAAAGATTCATTCATACTATATCTTTTAAAATTTCCTTTCATTAGTTCAGAGCTTTGACCAATATCTAGATCATCTTTGTAGCCTTGGCTCATTCTCTCAGGTTTTAATGGAACAATTCTTGTTATATCTGTTCTCACATGTCTAGTTAATCTCTGGCTGGTCTTTCTCAGTTCCATGGCCAGTTGGATTCCTGCAGATTCCTCCAGTTCAAAATTGCTTATCTTCTTTTCAAGACCCAACTCTTCAATTTCTTTCTTCTTTGCTTTGCCAGATTTTGCTTCGTTCTCGCTATGATCAAACATGATGACTTTCATGACTTCAAATCTGATATCAGTCTTGACTCTTTTCATCTCATCTTTGCCAGGGCCACAGACTGAAACTTGGTGTTCTTGTTTGTCTTCAGTGTTCATAATCTTCACTTCGTTGGATAACTGCTCTTGACATTCTACAAACTTTATTGCACCATCAGATTTTCTTGCATCATGCAAACTTTCATACATAATCTTTATGGCTCCCTGATTGGGAATCTGCATGTCTTTTTCCACTACTCTGTCAAACTCTGTGCTTTCTCTAAGTAGTGGTGCAGCATATGTATTTGTGGCTAGCTGATTTAGCTTTTCAGGCATAGATGATGACCATGTGTCTGTTGTTGAGCTGAAATTTTCAAGATGACTGATCACAGTTGCCTTTATAAGTTCAGCATTATTGTCCTCATCAGACTCTACACTATCATGTGTGATGTTTGAATCTTTGGCTTCTGTCTCATACACAAAGTCACTCAACTTCCCCAAGTTTAAGCTTTGAGGTCTTTTCTCTCTTCCGACTTTATGTTGAGAAGTCTCCTCCATGATGTCCGTAATGGTATTCTTCTTGTTGTTAGGTCGAGACACAGCAAGTGGTGTAGGGTCTTTTTTTGATATTTCATGAGACAATTTAGATTTAATCTTAGTTGTGACATCTTCCCCTGTGATGATATTTTCCTTAGATTCACCTGACTTTTCCATTAGTGATATGTTTGAGGATGCAAAAGTCTTCATGTGCAATTGTGTCTCATCACTGTCCACTCTAATTAGCTCAATGTGTGTCATCTTGGTAATTTCCTGTTGTTTTTCTGTCTCCTCCTTTGGAAGGGGATCAATGACCAGAGGAGTTGGAGGTGTAATAGCTTTGTGCTTTCCTTTCTCCTCCATTTCATAGTTGAGTAACACCCATTCTTCAGAGTCCTATTTAATAATATAAATTAAAAATGTTAGTTCTCTAACTTGTCATCAAACCAGTAACCATTAGTGAATTTTAAATGTCAAAGGAACCTCAGGTGAAGTTACTAGAGTCTTCTGGATGAAGCCCTCCACCGAGAGGCTGTTGTCAGGTTCCCCTACCCCTGCACCAACAGCCTCCTGATAGATGGCCAGTTCCAAGACCAACAGAAAAGAAAAAAAGAGGATAAACCAGAAATCATCTAATATTATGAACATTTAAAGAGTAATTTAAGATGTAGAAAGAAAAAAAAATAATAAAAAAGATAAAAGAAATAGCTATACAAATAAAATTATTATAAATAATGGGATTTAACACAGCATATAAACAAACATGAATGCATGAATCAGCGTCATGAAAACACAGCAGCAATAATGACTTGGGCAATCATTAAAAATACAATAGCACAACAAAATGCATGAACATAATTGAATATAAAACATTACAAATTAGAATGTTAAAGCAACATGACCTGCATCTCAAATCCATTATTTCCGGTAAAACAAAAATCTCTGTATCAGCAGACAACAATTAGTTTGGCAATAAACACTACACCCACACCACATAATACTTTCTCTTTTTACCTTTACCAGACTAGTCAACGCAAAATTGCTCCAAAAGGTGTAAGAGTTGAACTGACAATAAGGCTTTTCCTTGTCAATTGAGGGAAAACACAATCAATACAATGTTTACAGCATGATGCACATATACATGATGATTGCAGTCAAACAAGAAAATAGAGATTAAACCAAGTATGAGCACATGTACCAATATTCTGTCATAATGCAGTATTTCCATACTCACTGCCTTCTTCTCTGGAGTGTCGCCTGGGGATGTCCCTGACAGACGCTTTTCCCGGTTCACCAGTTTACTATTGGGCTCCCTCAGGGCCCTCTTCAGCTCGTTGATGCTGGCTTGGTGCTTCGAGAGAACATCTTCTGATTTGTCTAGAAACTACAGACAGTACCAGAGAAAGAACAGCAATGATCAGGAAAACATCTAGTAGGATTTTATGCATTTATATTTCATTAATGTTGAAAGAGTTATGAGGCTGGTCATCTATTCCTTAAAATTTTATAATAATGCTTGTGATGTGAGTATAGACTGAATAAATACTCAATAACCGAGATACATATGAAAAAATAGACTATTGTGATGGAATCAGATGTAAATACCATGCCTACCATATCCACGTACCATGGTATTTGCCTGATATTCCAAGGTAAGCATGGTATATCATATAAATATTTTATATTTTGTTGTTAGTAATGTACTTTACTACAGAATGCATGGGTTCTTAATTAATTGATGCAAAAAAGTATAAGAGTGGGTAGTATAACTAACATTCTATATCATAGTACAACAAAGCCAACATACTGATCCTATTTTTAAATATATTATTAGGATATTGGCTTGATTATATATTCAAACATCATAGTGCTGCACTTGTCCTACATTGTTTGTGCTATGGATGTGAATGACAGCTCAAATTATGAGGTTTATTTGGGAGAGATAATTTATAATGTTTATAAGAAATTGAGACATGTGGATGAGCTCTTTTGACTATTTTTGACTATTCTGGAAGATCACATCAACCACATCAGAGAAGTTGTCCATCACCTCTAAAACAACCACCTGATTTTTAAAACCAAGAAGTGCGAGTTTCACATCACAACCCCTACTTTCCTAGGATATGCCATTAGCCCTGACTTCACCATCCTGATCTGTCTCTACCCTTCATTGTTGAAGTGGATGGCTCCAACATTGGCATAGGAGCAGTCATCTTACATCATAATGGTCCTGCCTCCATTATAGCTGCACCGGTACAGTGGGATATCATGCGACATTGAGGAAGCATCAAGAGCATAAGCCTCCACACCCCAACTTCCCTCAAGATAATATTTATGTGCCTTCACTGATGCCTTATGCTGTTTTTTATTTTTTTGACACAGAGTGGGACACTTCAGATGAGGATTTAAAACAAATATCAAAAAGAGGTGTATACAGTACACTACAGTACATGTTTTCATATCATTTTAAAATAAAATGTTCATGCAGCCAACAGAGACAAATCAGAAATGCAGAACTTCAAACAACCTGTTCATTCTTGAAGTGAACTTTTGCCTGTTTGGTGATTAATTTATTATTATTATTTTTTTGTATTAAAGAAAGTTTTTTGGATCACCACTTGAATTGAATGCCTCCTGTGTGTTGTCTTTTATATCATCCATCTTTAAGTATGACTGTTGATATGAAATAGTAACACTTCACAATAAGAGTCCATTTGTGACATTAAATCAAGTGTAGCATTAGAGAGTGAGTGACGTGACATGTGGCCAAGTATGAGGATGGTTACCCATACTAGGAATTAGTGCTCTGCATTTAACCCATCCAAAGTGCACACACACAGGAACACACACACACACACCGTGAACACACACCCAGAGCAGTGGGCAGCCATTTATGCTGCGGCGCCCGGGGAGCAGTTGGGAGTTCAGTGCCTTGCTCAAGGCTACCTCAGTCGTGGTATTGAAGGTGGGAGAGAGCGCTGTACATTCACTCCCCCCACCAACAATTCCTGCCGGACCGGAGACTCGAACTCGCAACCGAGTCCGACTCTCTAACCATTAGGCCACGACTTCCCCAAGGTCTAAAAACTCAAGCCATCAAACCTAGCTGCCCATTTCCCAGTCTCCAGCCTGGTCCCTCCTAAAACCCCTGGTCACCTCTAACAATCTTCAATCAAGACTGACTGCTGACTGGGGAGAGACTGCGCCTGCTCTGGAGAGCCCTGCGATTGCGATTGTGATTGTGCATGTGCAATTGTGCTATACTGAGCGCTGGTAGTGCGACGTTCTGTTTTACTTTGTTTGAAGCTGAATAAAAACCCCAGCAGCAGTCAAGCTGACCCCGTCCTCTTCCTTCTCAAGACATTGACATTGTTAGACTGGTGCCGAAACCCGGGAAGGAAGCAGGAGAGCCGCCGCCATCATGCAAACTCCGACAAGTACGCCATTTGCGGATGTCATTTCATCCCTCGCGGTCCTCCATCAAGAGTAACATCAAGCGTTACTGGACATGCGGACTGATCAGGAGACACTTCCAGATCATCGTCCAGGCGCAACAGGAGGACCGCGAGAGGTTCGGGCAGAAGCCGCCACGCAGCAGACCCCGGCTCCCCACCTGCCGCTGAACAAGATGGGGGCTCAGGATGACACAGAAGCCTTCCTGGATCTGTTCGAGAAAACAGCGGAAGCCGGTGGGTGGCTTGCAATGGCCTGTGCGCCTGATACCCCTATTATCGGGGGAAGCGCAGGTGGCTGCTCAGCAACTGCCCGTGCGGAACCTCCTGGTCTTTGATGATCTCAAAAGGGCCATCATCCAGCGGGTCGGCCAAAGCCCAGAGCAACATCGCCAGCGATTCCGTTCGCTGGACCTGGGCGAGAGTGGCCGACCCTTCGTGCTGGCCCAACGGCTCCGGGACTCATGTCGCAAGTGGCTACTGGCTGAGGGAAGCGATGTCGACTACATCATCGTAGTGGTACTGGAGCATTTCATCACTCGGCTGCCAAAGAAGACGGCAGAGTGGGTCCAGTGCCACCGACCGACGTCGCTGGACTGAGCCATCCAATTGGCGGAGGATCAGATGGTGGCATGCCCTGGGGTCGGCGAATCCCTTCCAGCTGTCTCTCTCTCTTCCCCTTTATTTTCTTCCTCTCTCTCTGCCTCTCGACCTGTCCCTCTTCCCAGGTCCCGTCCTCCAGGTCCTCCGCGAGTCCCGCCCCGAGGGCGGGGTGGGGCCGGACTGGAGTACGCTACTGGCCCGAGAGCTCCGCCCAGGGTCGGCTGACCACGGCTGGGACCGATGCCGCGTCTGGTTCCCCGCTTTCTCCACGCCAATCATTTGACCCATTACCCGCCACTAGGGCGGTGGGAAGGTCTGGGCCCCCGGTCAGGCTGGCTGGTACCAAATACCTGTGAGTATTAAGGGGGGTACCTATCAGGCTCTGGTGGATTCGGGATGTAACCAAACCTCTATCCATCAAAGCCTGATTCAATCCGAGGTATTGGATACAGGCCGCTTGGTTCAGGTATGGTGTGTGCACGGGGACGTGGTGGAATATCCTTTAATGTCCGCCGTTATTCAATTTAGGGGACAAAATCATAGTGTGGAGGTCGCAGTTAACCCGCACCTCCGACATCCGCTAATTCTGGGTACGAACTGGCCTGCTTTTAAGGAATTATTGGGATGCTTGTGTGCGGATGTCTCTTGGGAAAAGAAAAAGCAGGGAAGGGGGGCGCTCGTGCAGGTGGGAGAAGCTGAACTGGGACCACTGAGATCTGTACCAGGGGAACGGAGTGAAATCGAGAGGCTGATCCTCTCAGGACGCGATGATTTTCCTCAGGAGCAGTCTCAGGACGAGTCATTGAAACATGCTTTTGAACAGGTCCGTTATATCGACAGTCAACCTCTCCAACCTGCTTGTCCGCTTTCCTATCCATATTTTGCGATTATAAAATTCCAATATAAATATAAAATATAAATATAAAATCGCCCCCAATTTGATTTTGGGGCGCATGCGCAAGTGCTGACCCAGACGCTGGTGTGCTTGAGTTTGTTTGTTTTGTCTTATAGTTGTCTTATATTTTATTTCTGATGTTATTTTACTCTTAGATTTTTAGAGATATGACTTTTACATTTATTTTGGTTTGGATTTGGAGTCTAAAATGCGTCGTCGATCGAGTTATTGCACTGGAAGCCGAAGTGGAGTTGGGAAGTTTGAGAAACAATGGACTAATGAGTAAAATTACTTACAGCCGCGAGGATTTACTAAGTCTCCGGTATAACATGAAAGTTCCACCGAGTCCTCCTTGTGATGTTCCTCTTGAAATTATTTACTCTCCACAAACAATGTACAGGAAGAGGAAAAGGAGAAAGAGAGGTACTAGAGGGGGAATTCGGAATTGACTTAAACAACGAGGCAGCCGCTTTCCTTTGCCCACAATAACTCTAATTAATGCCCGTTCACTTAAAAACAAGATGTCTGAACTTGCAGCACTAATGAGATATAATCAAGACTTCAAGAGAACGAACTTGCTTTGCATTACTGAAACATGGCTAACGGAGGAGATAAACTTTGAGGGATATTCATTAATTCGACTGGACCGTGACAGCCAGAAATAATTTAAAAGCATTGGAGGAGGACTGTGTATGTTTGTCAACGACAGCTGGGCAACCAATACCACAGTACGTGGAACCTATTGTTCAGCCGACTACGAATTATTATCTGTTTCATTCAGACCACACTATTTGCCTCGAGAGTTCGGACAAATCACTGTTATTCTGGTCTATGTGCCTGGGACAAATTTTTTAATTTTTAAAATGATTTTAATGATTTAATTGTTGCAATGATCATGAGTTGTTGAATGACACGATTACTGGTTATATTAACTTTTGTGCAGAAACTGTGGTCCAAACTAAAAACGTTAGAGTATTTCCAAACAACAAACCTTGGATTAACAAAGATCTTTAACAATCTTTAAATGAGAAGAGAAATGCTTTTTTAAGGAATGAGACACACAAAGTAAAAGAGCTAAATAAAGAGGTCAAACGTAAGATAAAGGAGACGCAAATACATTATAAAGGGAAAGTTGAGAAGAAATTTACAAGTGGTAATATCAGAGATGCATGGAGGGGACTAAACATAATGATGGGTAGACAACAGAAACAAAAACAACTGGCTGATGATGACCCCCATACATTTGTAAATAATTTAAATGTTTTTTATTCATGATTTGATAATAATATAGATGTTAATAATGTGAATAATGATACTCTCATTGAATCTAAACCTATGAGAATAGAGGTAAGGGAGGTTACCAAAGTGCTCCGTAGAATTAAAACACACAAAGCCACCGGTCCAGATGGCCTTAAGGGCATTGTATTAAAAGAGTGTGCAGAACAACTTGGGCATGTTTGTACTAGGTTGTTTCACGTCTTTTTAGATGATGGTTTTGTACCAGCAGCATGGAAAAACACCACTGTTATTCCAGTACCTAAAACTTCTCAGGCCAGAGCTCTTAAAGACTTTCGCCCAATTGCACTAACATCTATTCTGTGCAAGAGCATGGAGCATATATTATGTAAAGAATTGATGTCACAAATCAAATGCTTTGTAGAGCCATTACAATTTGCTTACATGCCCGATCGGAGCACGGTGGATGCCTCTCTGACCTTGTTACATAAGGCTCAATATCACCTAGATAAAACAAATGCTCATGTCAGAATTCTTTTCATGGATTTTACATCAGCCTTAAATACTGTACAACTGCAAATTTTAAAAGGAAGATTGCAAGATTTAGGTATAAGCAGCTGGTTGATTTTATGGATTGAACACTTTTTAAGAAATAGACCCCAACGAGGCTGTGTCAATGGAATCTCATCTGATTATATAGTCCTGAATTCAGGGTTAACACAAGGATGCGTGTTATCACCTCAGCTTTTTTCTGTCTATATTAATGAATTTCAATGTAACCGGGATGATCTCACCCTGATCAAATATGCTGATGATTTGGTTTTAATCTCTTGCCAATTGGACATGAATAGTTTAACTTATTTTGAGTATATTGAAAGTCTTGTTCAGTGGTTTGATGATAGTCACTTACAATTGAATATTGAGAAGACAAAGGAACTATGCTGTGGGAACAAAAATAGGATCGGTACGGCTGGTGTCTCATATGAACAAATTACTATAAAAGGTGTAAAGGTAAAGCAAGTTTCAAATTTTAAATATTTAGGTACAATCATTGATGACAAACTCTCATTCCAGGAAAATGTGGACCATATACACAAGAAAGCAAGACGGTCTACTCAGGAAACTAAGAAATGTTAGCATCGATAGGAGGGTCTTAACCATTGTTTATAGATCGATGATTGAAAGTATTTTAACATATAATATTGTATCATGGTATGGCAATTTAACAATGAAACAGAAAAATAAATTAACACGAGTAATTAATGAAGCAAATAGGATAATCGGCCAGAAACAGGGTACAATGCAAGAGCTGTTTTTACACTTTATGGAAAAAAAGGCGATTGCAGTCTATTCAGACCAAACTCATCCACTTCATTCCTGCTTTAAGGCCCTTCCTTCAGGGCGCAGGCTGCATATACTGCTGGCTAAAAATAACCTATATAAAAGATCATTTGTACCATTGGTGGTGACTGTTTTAAACAAAATTCTTAATTGAGGTATTATCATGAGGTATCTTTCTGGGTAGGTGTGTGTACACATGTCTCTGCATGTACATTTTTTAAAAAAATAATTGAAATTTTAGCATCGATAGGAGGGTCTTAACCATTGTTTATAGATCGATGATTGAAAGTATTTTAACATATAATATTGTATCATGGTATGGCAATTTAACAATGAAACAGAAAAATAAATTAACACGAGTAATTAATGAAGCAAATAGGATAATCGGCCAGAAACAGGGTACAATGCAAGAGCTGTTTTTACACTTTATGGAAAAAAAGGCGATTGCAGTCTATTCAGACCAAACTCATCCACTTCATTCCTGCTTTAAGGCCCTTCCTTCAGGGCGCAGGCTGCATATACTGCTGGCTAAAAATAACCTATATAAAAGATCATTTGTACCATTGGTGGTGACTGTTTTAAACAAAATTCTTAATTGAGGTATTATCATGAGGTATCTTTCTGGGTAGGTGTGTGTACACATGTCTCTGCATGTACATTTTTTAAAAAAATAATTTTTTTTTTTTGTGATATGTGAATGTGTAGTATTATTTGTTAGGATGTATTTTCTATGCCAGTGTCAAAGATGCATTTCTGTTCAGGAAATCTGGACAGACAAAGTAAAAAAAAAAAAAGACCGGTTGTATCGAGTGACCCAAGACGCTCAGACAAAGGAAGATACAACACAGCTGTTAGTACCAAAAAGCCGTCGGGAAATGCTTTTCCAGGCGGCTCATTGTATTCCCATGGCTGGACATTTAGGTCAAACAACAACACTAAATCATCTCAAGATCCGTTTCTTTTGGCCAGGCATTCACGAGAACGTGCGCAGGTGGTGTGCGTCTTGTCGTGAATGTCAGCTGGTAAATCCACCGCCCTCCCCAAAAGCGCCATTGTGCCCTCTACCGTTGCAGGTCCCCTTTGAAAGAATTGGGATGGACCTCATCGGGCCATTAGAGCGATCCGCAAGTGGGTATCGTTTTGCATTAGTGCTGGTAGACTATGCAACATGATATCCTGAGGCACTGGCATCTCCGCCAAGAGTGTTGCAGACGCACTGTTTCAAATAATCTCCCGAGTGGGGATCCCGAAAGAGATCCTCACTGACCAAGGCACGGCGTTTATGTCACGTACATTATGCGAACTGTACGAATTATCGGGCATTAAGTCGATTCGCACCAGTGTCTATCACCCACAAACGGACGGGCTGGTGGAACGATTTAATCGCATGTTGAAAACCATGATTCAGAAGTTCGTTCACGAGGACGCCAAAAATTGGGATAAATGGCTGGAACCCCTCTTGTTCGCTGTGCGGGAGGTCCCGCAAGCCTCCACAGGGTTTCCCCCCTTCGAGCTTCCTTATGGACATCAGCCCCGAGGGGTTTTAGACGTCCTGAAAGAAACTTGGGAGGACGGACCTTCTCGAAGTAAGAATGAAATTCAATATGTAATGAACCTGAGAACAAAACTCCACACTTTGGGGCGGCTATCTATGGAGAATTTGTTACAGGCCCATGACAAACAAAGCCGGCTGTACAACAGGGGAACCCGCTTACAAAAATTTGCACCGGGAGAGAAAGTACTTGGTATTACTCCCAACTTTGAGTTCTAAATTACTTGCAAAGTGGCAAGGACCGTTTGAGGTCACACGGCAAGTTGGAGAACTCGATTATGAGGTGGTTCGCACAGATAGGAGCAGGGCATGTCAAATTTACCACCTCAACCTCCTGAAAAAATGGAGCGAGGCGGAGTCAGTAATGCTGGCGACAGTAGTGAGTGGAGAAGATGATCTCGGGCCAGGACAGCTCTGTTCGGTTCTGTGTGGATTACCACAAAGTAAATGCTGTGTCGAAATTCGACGCGTATCCAATGCCGCGGATTGATGAATTGCTGGACCGGCTGGGCACAGCTCGGTTTTATTCGACACTGGATTTAACAAAAGGATATTGGCAGATCTCCTTATCGCCGGTATCTAAGGAAAAAACAGCCTTCACAACGCCGTTTGGATTACACCAATTCGTTACGCTTCCGTTCAGGTTGTTCGGGGCGCCGGCCACTTTTCAGCCTCTCATGGACCGTATTCTCCGGCCCCATGCTGCATATGCTGCTGCCTATTTAGATGACATCGTCATCTATAACAATGACTGGCAGCGTCATATGGAGCATGTGAGGGCTGTTCTGAGAGCGCTGAGAGTGGCCGGACTCACGGCCAACCCGAAGGAGTGTGCGGTTGGCCGTGTGGAGGTTAGGTATCTGGGCTTCCAATTGGATCACGGGCAGGTGCGTCCCCAAATGAATAAGACTGCAGCGGTTGCAACTTGCCCGAGACCTAAGACCAAAAAGGAGGCGAGACAGTTCCTAGGGCTGGCGGGATATTATAGAAGGTTTGTGCCTAATTATTCGGACCTCACCAGCCCTCTGACTGATCTCACTAAAAAGGAAGCACCAGAGCCGGTCCAGTGGACGGAGCTGTGTCAGCAGGCTTTTACCCAAGTAAAGGCTGCTCTGTGTGGCGGGCCACTCTTACATTCTCCTAACTTTTCTCTCCCCTTCTTGTTGCAGACTGACGCATTGGACAGAGGGCTGGGTGCAGTCCTGTCCCAGGAGATAGAGGGAGAGGAACGGCCGGTGCTGTACATTAGTCGCAAGCTCTCGAAGAGAGAGACTAAGTACAGCACCATAGAGAAGGAGTGTTTGGCCGTCAGGTGGGCTGTCCTCACCCTCCGATATTATCTCTTGGGACGAGAATTCACTCTCTGTTCGGATCACGCCCCTCTGCAGTGGCTCCACCGCATGAAGGATACCAACGTGTGGATCACTCGTTGATATCTAGTGTTACAGCCTTTTAAGTTCCAGGTGGTCCACAGACCGGGTGTACAGATGGCTGTGGCCGACTTCCTCTCCAGGAGGGGGGGGGGGGGCTGCAGGCCGGACGGCCCCCCGGCCTGAGTCGGGCGGTGGGGGTATGTGGTGAGGGGGGCGTTGTTCAGCGAGGTCTGCAGCGTGAGAGAGAGTTGGGAGACGAGCGGTGAGTAAGTGGATCAAATGCAAATGACGAACACCTGTGTCTGGTTCCAGTAATTGGCATGGAGAGACCGCATAAAGAGGCCCAGGAAAGAGCTGTGAGGCAGAGAGAGACTGACTGCTGACTGGGGAGAGACTGTGCCTGCTCTGGAGAGCCCTGCGATTGTGCATGTGCAATTGTGCTATATTGAGCGCTGGTAGCGCGACATTCTGTTTTACTTTGTCCTCTTCCTTCTCAAGACATTAACATTGTTACACTGAATAATCTATTTAACTTTAAAATAACACTGGTTGGTCTTCAGTGTATAAATAAACATTAATGACAGACAACAGTAGGTTAATTTAGGTTGCTGTCTCTGCACAGTGTAAACTTAAGTGTGAACCCGCCCAATCTGGCAACACTGTGCTGGAGTCGACTTTACTGAATGGTTTGACTCTCCTATTGTCAATTCAAGATCTCAACTAAAAATTAATGCAACTCTTGATGAAAATAAATCCTGTGATGTTGCATGACGATGTTGAAACAACGCCACGATGAATGCACATTACATAATCTTGGTATTGTCATCCTGGAATATGGACATGGGTACATTTTCCAAATACGGTTGTTTGAGAAATGAAAATCCATGCACTGCATCAGTTAGGATTAAAATAATTGTTGCCAAGCATACAACATGCAAGAAACAAGACCCCCAGATGAGCCCCCACTTGTTACGATCCTTCTGTAAGGATGTTGCTTTATGGGGGCAGCATCCCCAACATCAATGTCGTGAACACACACAGTAGTTCTACCTGGCACATCCTTAAACAGGGTAGGAAAGGCATACAGTAACTCAATTACGTCCCTAGACTGTTCCTCAGTCAGATGAGAAAGAAAATGTGAAAGATAAATAATTTTTATATAAAATAATTGTTGCCAAGCATACAACATGCAAGAAACATATTAATCAAGGCAATAATTATTCAATCTTAAAATCTTATGTATTTGCATATTCAAGACAGTGACTTTTTTGGCCAGGCAGTGTATTATGGTCTATATAGTGGCAGTACTGGATGCCTTGAGAGTGAGAATAGTTTGATTCTTGTCTTGACTTGTTTGAGACACATCACTTTCTGATGCCAAGCAAATGTATATTCCACTGTATCAGTATTAATGATACAGCACAACTTCTTCTGGTTTATTCATTTCTGTTGCAGATTACTATCATACAAACCAGCTCTAGACAAAAACATGTTCAACAGAAGAACCTTAAGAAAGAGATACCTCCTGCTTGTGTAGAGGGGTTGACTCCTTCTTCAAGTGTAAATGACAGGTAGATGAAAGCAGCAGAGATGGAGGCATAAACAGGATTAAGGTTGATGTTAGTTACAGACAAGGTCAGGAGAGCAAGAAACACAAGAGCAAGAACAGATCAGGATTAAATGGGATCAGAAAAGAAAAAAGGTTTGGGAAGATCTCAGTTAGAGGTAGGTGTGGGACGTCAACTGTACGCAAACAATGTACACAACGACTTTTAGTCCAGGGCAGCAACATCACATAAACATTTTCTAGAGATATTGGAGTAACTGGAGAAGAATAAAATGCCTAAACACTAGAGCAGAGGTCGGCAACTTGGCATGGGGGTAATCACTGGCATGTGAGAAACAGAGATAAAAAGGTACATTTAATTGGGATGAATTTCCTTGCACATGCATACTGATCTACATTTGAAGGTAATGCGTCCTCATTATTACATAGCCTATTCCGAAATAGGAGCTAATTACTAAGTGTAAGAATTAAAACTGTTAGTCATCAGAAGCTAGAACAAACCGTTTGCGTGACCATTGTGCATCAAAAGATGCTAATAGTGTGATGCATTGTACATTTAGTAAACTTCAAGTGTTAGCTTTCAGGAAAAAATTTGTTATTCTTATCGATGTTTGAATTTTTCAATTCCGTATACAGGTTTCTTAACATTCCACACACAAATTATGATGGTGATGAACAAACTACAACATTAAGTAAAAACATCACACATAAACACACTGTGTGGTTGACACTGGAAATCTGGGATAAAAAAAAAAATCTAATTTAAAACTCAAAATAAATTTTTATGAAAAGTATCCAAATAATATACAACAGAATTATGGCAAATTTAAAAAAGACATATTTAAGATTCTGCACTATTTTTAATTTACTAATTAAAGCCCCCCTATTATGCTTTTTTGAATATTACCTTTTATGTAGTGTGTAATATAGCTGTTTGTGAATGTAAAAGGTCTGCAAAGTTTTAAAGATCAAAGTGCATGACAAATAAAATGATTGTCTCCCAAAAGCAAAAATCAATTCTGAACTGCTGAAACAAGTTGTCAGAAATTCCAGTCTCATTTCCGTAACTTAAGGTATGTAACAAATTGGATAATGCCAGCCGCAGTTTTCACTGGCAGCCCAGGAACAACGTCTACTTGGACCTGCCCTTAAACATTTTAGTTTGTTGTGTTGTCGACATGTCAAGAAGAAGCTGTTTTCTGCATTGCAAAAGCAAATTGTCTTTGTGTACAGTTCCAAAGGATAAGGATGAGAAGAGTCAGTAGTTTAAATTATCACAGCGATACCACAGCAGTGTAAGCTTTTGTTGCGTTTCCGTCATTTTTACTGACAACTGCTTCTCAAATCTTGGCGAGGATTTCCAAAATACTATTAAAGACTTTATAGTCTTTAGACCACTTTATTTGAACCAACTTGCTCCTCTGAATCACAACTTGTAAGTAAGATTAATTGTTTATGTATATATTTTCTACTAAGTGTTCAAAATACATTGTTCCCTTTCAGTCGGTCACTCTCGACGTCACGTCGGTGATGACCGACGAATTGGGATCTCGCCAGAGAGACCAATCCACTTTGAGTGTAACTAAACGAGTCAATGGACATGGCATGCGGATTTTGCATCTGGCTGTCACACCCCGCAGCACGGGTATAAGAGGCAGCAGGTGCACCGCATTAATTCATCCTTTCGTTTCAGAGCAGAGCGGTAGTGCATCACTACTGCTCTCTACTTCAGGTTGCAGAGAGAAGCAAGCGAGTGCGGGCATTACAGCACAGCAGCGGTGGTCACGGTCTCACGGCGGAGGGAAAAAAGATCATCCTCGTGCAGACAGCCACACCAGGAGTGTGCGGTGGCCAGCTCCCCTGCGTGCTTCAGCACAAAAAGAGCAATCTCTAAAAGAGCAACACGGGTGATCGCGTCTTTTTAAAGATATCTTATCACCCGTGCGTTTCTGGGTGCGGTCGCTATCTGGCGCCTCGGGACGGTCATGATCGCTGCCTCATGTGTCTGGGCGTTGAGCACGCTGATCAAGCGTTTGTGGATGGTGCATGTTCTATTTGTGGGGACATGACCGTCTCGGAGTGGCATGAAAGACTGGTGGAGGGGTCCCTCTGCCTCTGCCGTGATGCAGTGCTAGTCCTGACAATCAGGGCGGCGCTGCGTCTGGTGGAGTCAGAGAGACCAAAGCCTTGAGAGACCTGCATGAGGCTGGCCATGACCTGGCGGTACTACATGAACCTGCGTGCTGCGACGGACCTAGCGCTTCGAGCTACGAAGGTGACCTCACAATCTCTGGGTCATGCGATGTACATGCTAGTGGTCCATGCTAGTGTGCAGCGTCGTGGACCCAGTCGCAGACAGGACACCCAGCCCGTCCAGGCCCCCGCCAAACTTGGCGGGAAGAAAAAGTGCAAGAGGCCCTGAGACGGGCTACCCATTGATGGAGGAGACTGCTTGTCGGGAGATGGTGACCGCACCACTCCCACCCCCGGAGGAGGGCCGGGTGGAGAATCTTTTGTTTCATTTGGTGATCGCGTCTTTTTAAAGATATCTTATCACCCGTGCGTTTCTGGGTGCGGTCGCTATCTGGCGCCTCGGGACGGTCACGATCGCTGCCTCATGTGTCTGGGCGTTGAGCACGCTGATCAAGCGTTTGTGGATGGTGCATGTTCTATTTGTGGGGACATGACCGTCTCGGAGTGGCATGAAAGACTGGTGGAGGGGTCCCTCTGCCTCTGCCGTGATGCAGTGCTAGTCCTGACAATCAGGGCGGCGCTGCGTCTGGTGGAGTCAGAGAGACCAAAGCCTTGAGAGACCTGCATGAGGCTGGCCATGACCTGGCGGTACTACATGAACCTGCATGCTGCGACGGACCTAGCGCTTCGAGCTACGAAGGTGACCTCACAATCTCTGGGTCATGCGATGTACATGCTAGTGGTCCAGGAGCGCCATCTCTGGCAGTGTCTGGCCGACACGAAGGAGCATGATAAGCTGCAGTTCCTGAATGCTCCCGTGTCACAGACCGGCCTTTTCGGTGATGTTGTCAAGAGCTTTGCCCAGCACTTCTCGGCGGCACAGAAGCAGACTGAGGTGATCAAACACATCATGCGCCAGAGGAAACCTGCTGCTTCCACCCTGGCTGCAGCCCCGTCGCCGTGGGCTCCCCCCTGCGGCTGCCCCTGCTCCCACGCAGCAACAGCACAGCCTTCCACCAGGCAGCGTCGTGGACCCAGTCGCAGACAGGACACCCAGCCCGTCCAGGCCCCCGCCAAACTTGGCGGGAAGAAAAAGTGCAAGAGGCCCTGAGACGGGCTACCCATTGATGGAGGAGACTGCTTGTCGGGAGATGGTGACCGCACCACTCCCGCCCCCGGAGGAGGGCCGGGTGGAGAATCTTTTGTTTCATTTTTTTTTTGTTCCCAAAACCTCAAATGAAAGAGCGGTTTCCTCAATCTCTGGGTCTCAAGAGGAGGAGAGTTGTGAACTATGCATCACAGGGTCACTTCCCTCCTCCTCTCTCGCCAGTGGGCAGCAGTGGGTTGCCCATTCGTGGAACCAGGTAAGAGCTGTAGCATTCGAGTCCCGCTTCATGTTTTCACACGCCGGGCTGTCATAAGCCTCAAGCCGGGACCCTGTGTTTTCTCCCGCACAGGGAGGAATCAGGTGAGTGTTACACTTCACACCCAGACTCCGCCCTCTGCCATCACAGGCAAGGCCATCACAAGCCTCGGGCCGAGTCCCTGTGTTCCACCACGCTGCCCCACTGTGGGTACGTTGGTGGCTCCGTTCGTTCCTCTGGCACGGTCTCTCGGAGCCTGGTTAGCGCTCCCCAGTCCGTCTCGGTGGCTCCTGCGGACCATCAGACTCGGCTACGCGATTCAGTTCGCCCGGCATCCCCCCAAGTTCAGGGGCATCTGGTTCACTTCAGTCAAGGCTGTCGATGCCCCTGTCTTTCGAGTGCGGAAATTGCAGTCCTGCTTGAGAAGGATGCGATAGAGCCGGTCCCCTCCAGCCAATATGAGGTCGGGGTTTTACAGCCCTTACTTAATTGTGCCCAAGAAAAGTGGTGGGTTACAACCGATCTTGGATCTGCGAGTTTTGAACCGTGCGCTTCACAAGCTGCCGTTCAAGATGTTTACGCAGAAACGCATTTTCAAGTGCATCCGTCCCGAAGATTGGTTTGTAGTGATCGACCTGAAGGACGCTCATTTTCATGTCTCGACTGTGGCACAGGCCATTCCTGCGGTTCGCGTTAGAGGGTCGGGCATATCAGTACAAGGTCCTGCCCTTCGGGCTGTCCCTGTCGCCTCGCGTTTTCACCAAAGTCTTGGAGGCAGCCGTTGTTCCTTTGAGAGAATGGGGGGTTCGCATCCTCAACTATCTCGATGACTGGTTTATACTCTCACAGTCTTGTGATCAGTTGTGCACACACTGGGACCTGGTGCTCAAAAACCTCAGCCAGTTGGGTCTTCGGGTCAACTGGGAACAGAGCAAACTTGTGCCAACGCAGAGGATCTCTTTTCTCGGCATGGAGTTGGATTCGGTCAGCCAGACAGTACGGCTCACCCAGGAACGTGCTCAGTCGGTGCTGAGCTGCTTCAAGACTTTATCAGGCAGGACGGCGGTGCCACTGAAAATCTTTCAGAGGCCCCTGGGGCATATGGCTGCAGCTGCGGTGGTAGTTCCGTTCAGTCTGCTCCATATGAGACTGCTTCAGCACTGGCTCCATGGCCGAGTCCCGAGGTGGGTGTGGTGATGCGGTACTCACCGGGTTCAGATTACACCAGCCTGCCGCAGAACCTTCAGCCCGTGGTCAGATCCCTCGTTTCCTCGGGCAGGAGTGCCCCTGGACCAGGTATCCAGGCATGCTGTGGTATTCACGGATGCCTCGGCCACCGGCTGGGGGGCCACGTACAACAGGCACGCAGTGTCAGGGGTTTGGACGGGTCCCCAACTACGTTGGCATATCAATTGCCTCGAGTTGCTGGCAGTACGCCTTGCCCTGAGCCGCCTCAGAGGGCGCCTTCAGGTAAGGGACATTCTAGTCCGCACTGACAACACTGCGACTGTTGCGTATATCAACCGGCAAGGTGGTTTACGCTCCCGTTGCATGTCGCAACTTGCCCGCCACCTCCTCCTTTGGAGCATCTGAGGTCCCTTTGTGCCATCCACATCCCAGGAGTGTTCAATCGGGCAGCCAATGAGCTGTCTCGAGCAGCACTTCCAGGAGAGTGGAGACTCCAGCCCCAGGTGGTTCAGCTGATCAGGAGACAGTTCGGAGTTGCTCAGATAGACCTGTTTGCATCTCCAGAAACCACCCATTGCCAGTGGTTCTACTCCCTAACCGAGGCAACGCTCGGCACGGACGCACTGGCACACAGCTGGCCCCGGAGCCTGCACAAATATGCGTTCCCCCCAGTGAGCCTGCTCACACAGACACTATGCAAGATCAGGAAGGACGAGGAGCAGGTCTTGTTAGTGGCTTCATATTGGCCCAACAGGACCTGGTTCCCGGAACTCATGCGCCTCACAACAGCCCCTCCCTGGCCTATTTCTCTGTGGAAGGATCTGCTTTCTCAGAGACGGGGCACCCTCTGGCACCCGCGTCCAGACCTATGGAAACTCCATGTGTGGTCCCTGGACGAGATGCAGAGGTTCTAGGTGACCTACCCGAGGAGGTAGCGCTCACTATCGCTTCAGCACGTGCTCCGTCCACGAGATGGGCCTATGCGCTAAAGTGGAACCTGTTCGTCGAATGGTGTTCCTCCCATGAGGAGGACCCCCTGAGATGTTCGGTCAGAGCCGTGCTTTCCTTCTTGCAGCAATGGTTGGAGCTTAGGCTGTCCCCCTCCACACTGGTTGCTGCTATTTCTGCCCATCATGACTCCGTAGAGGGGAGGTCGGTGGGGAAGCACGATCTGGTTGTCAGGTTTCTTAGGGGGGCCAGGAGGTTAAATCCTCCTAGGCCTCCCTCCCTACCCTCTTGGGATTTGGCATTGATCCTAAGAGCCCTACAAGGTGCCCCCATTCGAGCCTTTGCAGTCAGTCGAGTTAAAGTTTATTTCTATGAAAACCCTGCTCCTGACTGCATTGACCTCGATCAAGAGGGTGGGGGACCTGCTGGCATTTTCAGTCGACGAATCGTGCCTTGAGTTTGGGCCGGTTGATTCAAGTGCAACACTGAGACCCTATGTGCCCTTTCAGGGACCAGGTAGTGAACCTGCAAGCGCTGCCCCTGGAGGAGGCAGACCCAGCCCTAGCATTGCTCTGTCCTGTATGCGCACTGCAGCAGTACGTGGATAGAACTCAGAGCTTTAGGACCTCAGAACAGCTCTTTGTCTGTTATGGTGGACAGCAGAAGGGGAAGTCTGTCTCCAAGCAGAGGATGTCCCACTGGATAATGGATGCCATCACCTTGGCCTATGAAGCACAAGGTGTGCCCTGCCCGCTCAGGCTGCGTGCTCACTCCACTGGGGATGTCGCATCATCCTGGGCGCTGGCTCGTGGTGCCTCGCTAGCCGACATTTGTAGAGCTGCGCGCTGGGCGACTCCTAACACATTCGCTAGGTTCTATAGCGTGCGTGTCAAACTGGTTTCCTCCTGTGTTTTCACCTCAAACGGGTAGTGGCACTGAGAGGCCCGGTTTAGAGTCGGCTTGCGGAGTCCTCAATGCCTAGTTCTCCAGAGATTCCCCTGACCGGGCAGACCCTGACGAGTCCTCCAGCACTCCAGCGGCCAGACGTGGCAGAGCGTCCGGCGCCAGGCCTTTCAGCCAATGAATTCCTGAAATCTGGTGTGAGGCTAGTGCCCATATGAGTGACCTGGTTGGCATCCCATATGTGTATTTCCCCGGTACAGTTACTAGGGCCGTGTTTCCCCTGGCAGACCACGTTCTGCCGTCTCTAAATGATGCAGCCATGAGCCATCTCAGAGACTTCCATGTGCATTAGGGCCCCTCGGGGTTACTCCACGTGAGTAAATGTCACTTAATCCCCTCTGGGAGGAGGTGACTCCACAGTGTGTCCTCTTCCAAATGGAAGGGCACACTTTCTCAGTGCTATCCAAGTCCTAATGTTGGGTTGCGAGGAACAGCTGTAGTTGACCTTCTCTGTGTAGAGCCCAGTCCTATCGTCTGCCTTATAGGAAGGATCAGGAGGCCTACACAGGGCACTGGAGGGAGCAGCACCTGTGGCATTTTGGTAGGGATCCCAATTCGTCGGTCATCACCGACGTGACGTCAAGAGTGACTGACTGAAAGGAAACATGTCGGTTACGTATGTAACCCTCGTTCCCTGAAGGAGCGAACAGAGATGTCACGTCCCATCGCCACAGTTGCTGTACCACCGCTGAGCTGCCACCGGCTCGGCTCCTCAGCGAAAGCATGAATTAATGCGGTGCACCTGCCAGATGTGAAATCCGCATGCCAATGTCCATTGGCTCATTTAGTTACACTCGAAGTGGATTGGTCTCTCTGGCGAGATCCCAAATGACGTCTCTGTTCCCTCCTTCGGAAACGAGGGTTACAGACGTAACCGAGACGTTTTGTGTCTTGTATTGTGTACACACAGTGCACAGCTGTAGGTCTCCGGCTAGTCATTTTATTTATCAGGTTAAGTCATGCTATTACTGGGTTACTGACACAGTTATGCTTTTCAGCTGTGGGACCACTATTACATAAAATTGTGTAAATTAATGCAGATTGTCTGTTGTTCTTACTACCTTGTGTTATAATAAATGATGTAGCAAGAATTTGGTTTACAAACTGTTATGTTACATCAGTCATCCACGTTAGTGGTCGGCTAATGCATGTGAAATTATTGATACAGTTAATGATATTCTGTAGTTACATACACTTGTCAGTGCTGATGTAGGGGAGTTACACAGTTACATCTCATAATGTAAGACAAACTGAGTGAAAAATGACTGAGAAATGTCCTGCTAAAGTCGTCCTTGTGATGGAGGTTGGGGTTGATCAACTAGTTCTTCCAATGTTTCATCATCTCTGACTCGGGCTTGAGCTGAAATTCAGATAAGGTCATGGGCATTTTGTTTTTGACACACGCTGTATGTGGTAGACCAATCACAACAGACAGGCCATCTGACCAAACAGGGCAGATTAAGCTCATAGAAAGGAGGGTTTTAGAGAGAGACTCTTTAAGAAATTAGGTGATGTGCAATGTATATTATGAAGAAATTAAAGTGTTTTTTTTACCTTGGATGTATGTAAACCTATTGTAGGTGACCCCCAAAACAAAATTAGGAACCTTTAAAATAGCATAATAGGGGCACTGATTATGATATGCTGGGAAAACTGAAATGGTCTATAATCTTTTAAGAATGTATATAATAAATATATAATACAATGAAAAGAGTGGTGTACAGTGATTATCAGAGGCATCTTGCTTTTTCAAACTGAGGGGGCGAGCCAAATGGATTTTGAATGCAGCTTCCAAAAGAAGAAAAAAAGAAAAAATAATTACATATGATAATTAAGTTCTGTGATTACTGTGGATATTAGATAAATAGTGTTGTCTTTTAGTGAATTTTACAGTTTTTAAGCTAAAATATATTGCAATAAGCGTATGCTTAATCACTTATATAGGGGTCCTTGGAATTTTTTTCCCCCTGTAAAGGGTCTCTGGCCCCAAAATGTTTGAGAACCTCTGGTTTCTGCCGACTAATCTAGGGTTTTTCAAACATGCCCTGGAAGCCCTCAGAATTGCACATTTTGTATGTCTCCCTTAAGCCAGGCATACACTGTGCAAATTTGGACACTCGGGAGGTTGTGAGCCCTTGTAAGCATTATGAATCAGTTAACATGACAACTGTGTCAAAGCAATTGGTACACAGTTCAACCATATTGCATGCCAAGCCAGCGACAATTATCGGAAGCTCAAGAGGTGATCATAAGTTACTCAGCATGGCTCGTAATTCCTCTCACACGATTGAGTTATGACCACACAAGCATCAACGACTGACAAGCAGCAATTACTCCGACTGAAAAAAATTTAAAAACTCGCTTGGAAGCTCCTACAACAGCAAAAATCACACCTTGTATGCAGGGAGACATATAAAATGTGCAGTGCTGGGGGTTTCCAAGACATGTTTGAAAAAAGTCTCAGGTTACTGAACGAACAGCTAGCTGATGTTATGGGGAAACAACTTTCTCCTTGAAATACTGAAGCCTTATTCAGTTAATGCCATTGCATCATAATGGCCAATAGTGCACAAGCTTGTGAAAAGGTGGCAGGAACATGAGTGGCTATACTTTAGAATCCTTCCACTGAATAACTTCCACCAAAACACACAAAGAGCAGTAAAGAGAGCCTAAACTGTCTGGTATGTTCAACATAAATGCACAAAGCACACACAAGGTAGCGTGGCTGAAGGTGTGGCAGGGTGGGTGTATCTTGCCCAGCTGCCGACTCACTCAGGGTGAAAGTTAAGAGAGTTATATCTATGGCTCTGAACAGTGTTAAGAGCACTTTAGGCACATAGTCTGGTCTTGGTTTAAGGTCGACTTTACAGAAGTTAGG
>NW_015505802.1:725013-739431 GCF_001515645.1 Sinocyclocheilus grahami | reverse complement strand
AAAGAAAATAAGAATAATCTAACTACAAGCAACAGCACAAATAAATACAATAGAGTAAAGATACAAATAAAATAAACAGTGATTTTCAGGTTTTTTTTAGGTAGGTCTAACATTAGTTTTTAGGTACATTAATTGAATAAAGTAATGAAATGTAAAACGGCATTGCATATTTCACTGTATGAGTGAATTCTTTGTTGTTGCTGTTTGATTAATAGTGCTGTCACTTTAAGAGAATGCACTGATACAGTACATTCAGCCGGCTATGTCTTCTATATGATACTTACCAAGACGGGCATTTTGACATAATTTTTGTGTGAATTTGTCTACTTAAACACAATACTTCAGAGAGAGCTTAATATTTGCACATGTTCTGAGGCACGGGTTTGAGTGTTTTGGATGAGCGCACGCACAAACCTTCTCACTGCGCGAGCGAACTCGCGTCCTCTGGCTCTTAAAGGTTTAAACTGGCAAGGCTTAATAAATTAGTTTAGTTTAAACACAGATATCAACGTGTGTTGTTCAGGTCTCACCTGTGCGCGCGCTCTATCAGCACCCAGGTGATGACGTAATAAATGACTGCTCATATTCCAGCATACAGCATTCGCATTGAACAAGAGTGAATGGTTTGTCCACATTTTTTTTTCATCGCTGTTGTTGTAATGTACTGGGAAGCCAGAATGTGCATCCATCAACAGAAACATACATTAGCCGAAACCTGTTGGTTTTACGTGTTATTTATAGCAAACCATATTACAGATGCGTTGTCAGATTTAAGTTGAACTACAGTCCTAGCGCGTGCTGAACTGTGTGTGGAGAACTATACGGTTAGATTTTTTTCTGCAAACCGTTCCACCATATATGTATATATAGGAATAGTTACACACAGGGGCGTCGCTAGTGGGGGGAAAAGGGTGACAGAGTGCATAGGGCCCAGAGGTCTGGGGGCCCGCGATCACCTACTGGCCATCGGGAGCAACATTCCATTCGAGTAGTGGGCCGATCGCTGAAATGAGGCAGACCTCCCCAATATTAGGCGCTGTTTTTAAATGACAGCACATGCGAAACCGCATAAAGCAAATACTCCGATGGTTTGAAGCAGCGCTACTCGATGCATCCGCCAGCCGTGCGTCAAAGCAGAGCGGGATCAGTCACCCGCACAGTGCTGACGAACGTGTGCCGCACTTCTGCCACGATTTATAAGCGATAAACAGCGCAAATCACTTGATCCATTCAGATGTGACACAGAATTGTTATACAGTCATGTGATATGAGAACATTAAAGGTTCTAGTGATGCTGGCTGTAAACAGCCACGACAAGTAGGTATAATGGAAAACGCCAATAGGCTTGTCACTTCAGCACCATAGTAATTTAACTTGAAGTTATTTAAGGGGTCATATGATGGTGCTAAAAAGAACGTTATTTTGTGTATTTGGTGTAATGAAATGTGTTTATGCGGTTTAAGGTAAAAAAAAACATTATTTTCCACATACTGTACATTATTGTTTCTCCTCTATGCCCCGCCTTTCCAAAAAGTGTAGATTTTTTAAAAGCTCATCAGTCTGAAAAGCGAGGTGTGCTCTGATTGGCCAGCTATTCAGTGCGTTGTGATTGGCCGAATACCTGAAGCATGAGACGGAAATGTTACGCTTCTTACCATATTGTGATGCCGTGTCCCGGAGCGACGAGACAAAAACATTAAAAAAAACATTATAAACGAGGCATTTGTTGCATCCAGTGGGGACATAATTACGGATTATAATGACTTGTAGTGTCTTTTTATGCGTTGTATGGCATCGCGCCACGTAAACATAAAACCATGTCTGCATTTTTGATCGGAGAAATTACAAACAACAAGCGCTACTCTACACTGCTCAAAACTCGCGTTTGAATCATCAGTGGCAAATTCTTTAAATATGAAAACTTACTTACAGTCTGTAAGTCTGTTCATCTCAACATCATGTCATTCCAAACCTGTATGAATTGCTTTCTTCTGTGGAACATAATTTGAGAAATTCAAGAAATTTTTGTCCAAACAGTAGAAATCAAGAATAACCAAATGGGTTTGGTAACATTCTACAAAATCTTCTTTTGTGTTCAACAGAAGAAAGTCGTTTGGAACGACATGAGGGTGAGGAAATGATGACAGAATTTATTAGCAGTAACTTTCCAGCAGTCTAGTTCAAAATCAATGCTTTACTGTCAAGTGTTTTTATATGTGACAAAAATGCATTATTAAGTTTGTTGCATTTGTCGTGAATTCAGTAATATCTCTCAGTATTCATTTCTGTCCTGTTTTATTTATTTATTTACTCCAACTGAAGGCCCTATGACCCATCAAAACATTCAAGGGGGAATTTATAGGCCGGATGGGCTCGAATTGTCCTGGGCCAAATTTTAACCCCAATCCAGCCCCCACCCCTGAAAGTTATTTTACATTTTACGATCACAGCTCATACCCCATACCCCCCCCACAACAATATATATTGTGTGTTTGAGTGGTCCAGACGCTACATTAGCTTAAACATAATCAAATGAGCAGAAAACAAATTTAACTAGTAATTTCAATGGTTATGCTGTCTTTCCTTGCCATCTACAAATCATTTCCCCAATTTTAACAATTATATGTTTGTTTTAAAATGCTCTTAACATTCTGATTAATAATGCTAAATGTAGATGAAAAATGTTTTGCCACAAACCTGCTTTGAACGGTCAGATTCATATACGTATGTATGATAGGTAAAAATAACTATATTTGCCGCATTGTTGTTTTCTGCAGTGTTTTAGCAAAAGTATCAATTTATTTTGCTGCTCACCATGTTTTTCCTTCTGTTTTTAAAGTAACCGTGTCATCTGCAGCTCTTAATGGCGCTTTAGTGTCTAGACGCAAGGCACACAGGAATTGAATGAAGCGCATTTGGTTCGAGATAAAAAAAATTGTTTTTTAAAAACAAACAAAAAAATTATTTATATATATATATATATATATATATTAGAAGAAATACCACTGAAAGATCATTACAATAAACGATCCTGAGCGCTTGTGGTGTGAACCGCTCCGTTGTTTTGAAGCGCTGCTCACTTTATTTCGAACTGGTGCTGCCGTTGCCTATATTATGTATCGTGGTCCGGTTGGAACCAAGCCTAGGTCCGGACTTGGACAGCGGTCCACCATTTGAATATGCCTGATCACTTGGCCTCCTGAAATATGGCTAAAAAGGCAAATGTTCACTATGATCTCATGCAAAATGCCTATTTGCATCAGAAGGGAAATGTATAACGTAGATAGAACCATAGACATTGATGCTTTAAAATACCTCCTGCATATTAAGAGCCAGACGTGATTCCTCTTTTAGCTGGGAAAGGTTTAATGAAAGAGGAAATAGATCATAGCATTGTTTAATGTGTTCCAAAAAAGTTCATTTGAAAGAAACAGCGGTAGAGAGAGACAACAGCAGATATATGTCACAGTTGTTTGTAGGCAAGTAGAATTGAAGCATGAATCTATTTTCAAAGCCGTATACTTATTAAAAGAAAAAAATAACACTCGCGAGCAGAGGAAACATGCAAGCTACACAGCAAAACAAATCATACAAAGATGAGAATAGGCAAATAACTGAAACTAAATGCTATAAATAGAATAAAGAAGGAACTAAACAAGGAACAGGTGAACATAATCAGTTACTATAGAAACAAATTAGGACATATACAGAAACCAAAGCAACCAAGGAAACAGGAACTAAACATAGGAAATGAGAAAACAGGAAAAATAAAATAAAATAAAATATAAAAATAGAGGCTCTGTACAATATAACAGCGGTGTTGAGGAAAGGGTGAGAGAAGAAAGTTTGTGAAGAATCAGTCAATGTTCAAAGTTGAAAGTGGCATTTGGATGCTATGACTAATTTGCATTAGTGTCAGAAGGCACTGATGAGCAATATATATATATAAATATATATATATATATATATATATATATATATATATATGTGTGTATGTTACTGATGTTTTACGTTTAGTTATTTATTTTTTTACTATTTTGATTTTGACATTAATCTAAAATTAGTGACTTGGATGGAGGTAAAATTTCAGTAGAATTTGTGATTTTTTCATGAAATATTATCTTATTACCTTAATGTCCTTTTTCCTTGTAGGTGTTGTAACAGTCTCTTCACTGTTGCTATACTCTTGATCCTGTTCCTGCTCCTGATCTTGATCTAGACTGAGGTCGGGATCAGCTTCATCCTCATCTTCAGAAAGAAACTGTGGCTGCTCACTCTCACTTTTCTGAGACAGATCATCATGAATTTCACCCAGTGTGGGCACCGGTTGACAAAATTCTGTTTGACACACAACAGCAGATTGTTCAGGGCTTTACTTAGAACTGAGACAGTCTATCCATGCAATGGAAAAAAACCTGCTACTGTTTAGATTGCCAAATATAGCTCAATTGCTATCATATATATGATATTATCTGATATTGTCTATCAAATTAATCTGACATTGTGTTTAGCATTATTGCTAGCACAGTTCATTAGCATTACATTCACCTTTTGACATATCATTTATATTTAAAGTCTCTTTTCTCTCCTTCGCTCCATCTTTTACAAGTCCATCAAACAACAGTGGTAAGTCAAAATCAACCAACAAACGGTGAGTCAGTGATGCTCCTGTTATTGTCAGTTGCACTGTTTTTAGTATGTTAGCGGTGAGGGTTTCACATGTTATACAGAAAAGATTTTAGAATTAGAGATGCATCCAAACTTTAATCGAGGTTAATAAGTATGGAAAAGCTTAGATTAGGCTTTGGATGTGGCTAGTTTAGTGAGCCCCGTACATAGTCTTTTACATTTAGTCATTCAGCAGACACTTTTATCCAAAGCAACTTACAAATGAGAACAGTAGAAGCAATCAAAACCAACACAAGAGCAAAAATATGTAAGTGATGTGACAATTTTCGGTTAGCATAACAGTACACGTAGCAAGGTTTTTTTTAAATATAATAAATAAAAAGAAAACAAGTAGATAGAATAGAAAAAGAATAAAAGAATGCTAGTGCTAGAAGATCTTTTTTAATAAAAAGAAAACTAATAGTTAGAATAGAAATAGAATAGAAAGTGCAGTTGTTAGAGTGTCAAGTGTTTTTTTTTAAAAATAAATAAGATAACAAGTAGAGTGTTAGTGTTAGAGGATCAAGTGTAGATGGAAGAGATGTGTTTTAGCCATTTCTTGAAGATGGCTAAGGACTCAGCTGCTCGGATTGAGTTGGGCAGGTCATTCCACCAGGAGGGAACAGCTAATGTAAAAGTGATTTTGTGCCTTTTTGGGATGGCACTTATAATGTGCTGTTCACTTGCAGAATGCAAGCTTCTGGAGGGCACATAAGTCTGAAGTAGTGAATTTAGGTAAAGGGGTGCAGAGCCAGTTATTGTTTTGTAGGAAAAGTGAAGTGAAGTGACATGTGGCCAAGTATGGTGATCCATACTCGGAATTAGTGCTCTGCATTTATCCCATCCTAAGTGCACACACACAGCAGTGAACACACACCCGGAGCAGTGGGCAGCCATTTATGCTGCGACGCCCGGGGAGCAGTTGGGGGACGGTGCCTTGCTCAAGGGTACCTCAGTCGTGGTATTGAAGGTGGGAGAGAGCGCTGTACATTCACTCCCCCTACCTACAATCCCTGCCGGTACGAGACTCAAACCCACAACCTTTGGGTTACGAGTTCGACTCTCTAACCATTAGGCCACGACTTCCCCCTCAATACCTAATTTTATTTATTTTTTTGGAGCAGCTATTGGTAGTATATTCGCATGACACCATGCACCAGTTCCTACTAAAACTCCAAATAGGCTCTCCTACTCAGTGACACACCCAATGAGAAATCTGTCAAAAGTGCACTAGTTATCAGAGATTCTATTGTGCAGACTGTACAAATAGAGACACCAGAAATGGGTTAATGGGTTTTCAATAGACAATGTTACTCAAAACTGCATTTTGTTCTGTTGAAACGATTAACTGTTAAACTTCTGTTACTAAATGTTTACTTTCTTGTAAGTTTATCATTTGGATCCTTTATTTTTTTCTAGTGTGGTTGTTTTGATCAGATCCTGAAAGCTAGACAACTCAGAATGGTCTGACTTTAGTTTTGTTTAAATATACTACATAAAACATATCTGAACGAAACAGCAGACGAGCTGAATGAGACGCAGATTCACTCTCTGACAGCAGGTGGTGCTTATGCACAGCAATGATACAGTGTTTCCTGAGTTACCGATGTAAACAAAGCAGAGCTGCCTTATGAACACTACTTTAATATGCCTTTAATACCTCAGTCGTGGTATTGAAGGTGGGAGAGACCGCTGTACATTCACTCCCCCCACCTACAATCCCTGCCGGTACAAGACTCGAACCCACAACCTTTTGGGTTACGAGTCAGACTCTCTAACCATTAGGCCATGACTTCCCCATGAAAAATGTTGAGTCTAATTATATCCAACATGAGATAATCATGCAAAATGTTTACACAATATAAATTTACTGAGATAAGTGCTTAATAAAATCTTAAGCAATACAAATATATTATAAACAGAATTACATATTTCACAATCATGCATTATGAAAACAATTATTTCTACATGTATTTATTCATAAACATACAGAATAACATAAATCAACTAGATGAGTAAAGTTTGTAAACAAACTTTGAAGTTGGCTTGAGAAAGCCTAGCCTGGAATTTTCAAGCAGTTGTAAAAGCTTGGAAGTTTGAAAGATTAGATAGATGTTGATAGCATGATTTACCACATTGCTAGCATGATTTAACGTGTTGTTAGCATGTTTTAACATGATTTACATGTTGCTAGCATTTTTATCACATGGCTAACAAGATTTAACATGTTGTTAGTATGTTGCTAGCTTGATTAGCATGTTGCTAGCATGATTAACAATGTTGTTAAATGTTGTTAACACATTTCTAGCATGATTAGCATGATGCTAACATGTTTCTAGCATTATTAGCATGTGATTAGCATGTTGTTAACATAACATGTCACTAACATGTTTCTAGCACGATTGACATGATTAACATATTTCTAGCATGATTAACATGTTAACATATTTATAGCATGATTAGCATGTTGCTAAAATGTTTCTAGCATTATTAACGTGCTAGCATGATTATCATGTTAACATGTTGTTAACATGATTAACATATTGTCAGCATGATTTGCATGCTGTTAGCATGTTGTTAGCATGTTGCTAGCATGTTTCTAACTTTGCTAAATTGTTGCCTTTGGCAAGCACTACTAATAAGTATGCAAGAGAACAATAGTGATGCTTTGCCTAATAGGCAAGCACCACTAATGATAAGAAGTGTAAATAGCATTCTCAAGCCAACTTAATAATAAGAAGCTTAAATACAATATCAGTAAGTTGGCTTTTTTTCAAGCCAACTTAAGTTTTTATAGCATTTCAGTAAGTTGGCTTTCTCAAGCCAACTTAATAAGTATGCAAGAAGACCAATAGTGATGCTTTGCCTTTGGCAAGCACCACTAATAATAATAAGTTTAAATAGGATATCACTATCTCAAGCCTTTCTCAAGCCAACATAACTAGATAAACAAGTTTGTCAAGATACACTTTGAAGTTGGCATGAGAAAGCCAGACCAGAAAGTTTGAAAAAGTTTTAAAAGATTTAAGTTTGAAGGTTAGGTTTGAAGTAATTTGAAGTTTAAAATAGTTTTAAAGATTAAAGGTTGAATGTTTTGAATCTATTAGAAAAACAGATTTAAATTTAAATTTTGTCAGTTGGAGTTTGAATAGTCTTGGCTCATTTGAACATTCCGTCAATGTAAGTCTATAGAGAATGAGGAGTTACGTCACGATCTTTTCCCTCCGCATTGCATTTCGGGAAGGCGCCGCCATATTAGCAGGATACGCTATCCGTTCCCATGGTTACTTCTCATTCTCTGTAAGGATAAATGCTTGTTTTTTGTTTTGTTTTTGCCTTTAAGTTAAACAACCATTCATTCTTCATTGTATCGTTTGCAGGGAAGAGAAGCTATTTTATCGCACTGCATGATATGCACTGCATTTCTCTCTTAGGTTTGGTAGAATTTGGTTTACAGTGTTTACCCGATTAGCGTGAAAACTGTCGCCCGCGGGACGCTCGCTGCTCAGTCATCATATGGTACATTGTCCAAATAAAAGTGTGTGTTCAACAAGCTGACAGAAGTCGACTTTGAAATGACAGTATAATTGTTGTCATTATAAATTTTAATGTTTCCATGGCCACGGAGGAGAATCACAGATTGTGGGTCACATTCAGCGAACAGTCACGAACTCACTGTACTTCTTATATTTATTTCAACAAATGACAAGCAAAATCAAATCCCTAGGAGCTCGGGGAAAGTGTTGTAGCATTTTCAAATGCTGGTTTAATGTGCTTAAGACAGTGATGCTAAAAGACACGCAGATGAGCCAGAATATTAACGCGTTTAAATGTAAAGCGTTTTCCTCTCTTTAGAAAACTGTAATCTAGAAAGCGCTTCTGGATTAAGACAGCGATTTCTAAAGTTCATACTTTGGGCTCATCTGTTTTTCCACACATATTATGCTTTATTAGTAAGATGTGTGTACAGAATGTGGTCTTTAAATATCACTGTCTGGTTGCATTAAGCGCGTTCTTTATATGAAAGGGAAATGCTTAAATAAGCGCGTTGCGTTCACATTTTTATTTTATATGCATATCTGCACATAGTATATGCTTTACAATTTTAGATTTTTTAAATTTAGAAAGTCCAAGTTCTGCTAATTCACAAGCCTAGTGAGAGTCATGCTCGCAAAGAAGGTAATGTTAACTATTAAACCAACCAAATCAAAACTTTCAAAAACACACTGCACTGTGATTCTTTTATTGAGTGAGAGTCAGTGGGTTTAATCAGTGACATTAACAGATTTACTATTCGGCGTCTTCTCCGCGACCTCCTTCCCTTGGTGTTTTTACACATAGAAAAGGCGAAAAAACATATCGCATTGTCCATTTTTCTCTCAGAACGATGATCGGAGTTACTATTGCAATTATCGATGCAGTATGAATGACATACACCGCGGTGACATTTTTCACAATCATGACAAACAATCAAATACTGCCCTAAACTCAATAGCGGAACGGCAGCGCTATCCTGCAAATATGGCGGATAAACAAAGCAGTTTCCCAGAACTCAACGCGGCGTTACGTCACATTCTCATTCCTAATAGGATTGTTATGATTTCAGACAGTCTGAAGATCTGAGCTGAGTTTGGTGGATGTAGCTTGAAAGCTCTAGGAGAAATGTAGTAAGAAGAATAATAATAAGTCAAAATCGCATTTGATAATAATCAAACTTTACTTACAGGCAGTGCCTCGTTAAGTGCTGTTAATAGGATGGAATGGCACAGCAAAATTAACATAAGCTACCATGTGCTGTGCACACTGTTCTTAAGAACCCAGGAACTGAACAATATAAACTTAAGTGGTAGAATATAAAATGACCAGTAGGGGGAATGCTAAAACAACAAACTAGAACAAGCAGCAGAAAGTGTATCATTTTCAAAATGCTTATTTTTACTTTATTTGCTTCAAACTTCATCAGAATGATATCAAAACACAACAGATATAAAACTGTGAAGGGATTCTTGACAATTTAAATATTGTTGCCATGGCAACACTTCAAACTTAAATATTCTTCTCCTCTATACTCCTGCAATTTACACCAAACTTTGTCTACCTGATGCAAAAACACTGAGGATCCTAATTTGCGAATGTTTTTTGGATATCTCAAATGGTGTTGCCATGGCGATTTATTAAAATAATGGCAAAAAATGAAACAGGAGTTGTCTTATAGCCTATCTTTAAAGTGCATTGTTCAAACTCCTCAAAACTTTTTACATATGTAGAATAAGTCATTCTGAGTAAACATGCTTAGTTTCATGAATGTGCTTAGGGGCCTAACACCAAATAAAAAACTATTGGGCATTTCCGCTGATGTAAGAAATAAGAAATCTTTTAAGCGTAATCGTTCTCCTGTCTGTTTCCATCCATTAGAATGAAAAATAAGTACACAGAATCAGTTGATATTTACTGTACTGGTGATAATAGGTTTATATAATTATTTATATAAATGCTTATATATCATTAAAATAATTTTTAAAAATTATTATTGATCATTAAAAGTTTTATATATACTACCCCTTCTGTGAGTGTATCTGTTTCACAATCCTGATGTTCTACAGTAACACTTTCATTGCTGTAACTCAACAACTAGACTGTCAGAGGGTTAAATGCATGTGCACGCTGTGCACTAGGGGTGTGCCAGCCAGTATCCATCAAGTCAACACGCTTCAGGTAAGTATAATCCATTTATTTTCATTTAGAGTTTCCACTCTCACAAAGCAACCTACCGCCATGCGGTTGGACAATTGCTTGTATTAACTGACAGGCATCTTAGGCTGACTACTACATCCCTTTAAGCAGGACCCTACAGGTATTATTTAGGTGCAGTGACCGGAATGCAACACTAGAGGTAGGTATTCAGCTCAAGGACAAAACTGTATATTGCAATCACAATCTCAATAAATTTTACATATTCTACTCAATTCAAAAAGACAATTTAAGGCAAAATTAAGATGGCTTTAACAAGGGGGCCTGATTGTTTTTCTAAGGATTATTAGGGGCCAAGCACTGAAGGTGCTATGGCCCCTATTGTCTCCGTTCGCGTTCTTCTTTTTCTTCGTCCGCTCTGGAAGTCCATGGCAGCCCATAGAATCATTTCTGGAAAAGTTAGGAAATTTGCCACACAGATAGACGACAGTCTGATCGGTCACCATAGCAAGTTTGGAGTCTCTAGCTCAATTTCTCTAGTGCCACCAACTGTCCAAATTTGCACTTATGTTTATGCTAATAATTTTTGAACCATAAAGTTCAGACAGAAAATAAAATTTCCCTCTGATTCCTTGCCTCCTGTCAAGTTGAATGGACACCAAAATTAAAAATTCTATGGGTCAAGATTTTTGTCTTATTTTCACCAATATTGGCTCAGATCATCTTCACACCATGCTGACAAAAAATTATGGAATTCAAGTTGAATATTCAAACCGTTTTTGAATAACATATGAATGAATTTGACGAAGATCATGCAAAAATGGATGTGAAGCTATATCTCCGCAATGGTTTAGCCTATTGGGACCAAATTTAATGCGTTATAATAACCATGACCTGAGGCTACCAGCACAGTTTCGGCACAGCGCCACCTAGTGGTCAGGAGACATGAAAAGTGGCAATTTTTGCTTATAACTTCTGAATGGTTTGGCCAAAAATCACTGGTCTCTTTATATTCAGTGCAGCATGCCGAGTTGAACCATACCCAAGTTTTCCATGTCAGCCATTTTGGGCATTGGCCATTTTGAGTATTGTCGTTAAATGCTATATTTTACGAACGCATTGGCATTTTATTATGAAACTCAGTATGTGCCCAAGTGTTGTGCCAGAGTTAGCTATAGAGCTAATTTGCATCTGCAGTCCCTGGGCAGGATGTTGTTACAAAATTACAATACTCCATTACAAACAATCCAATACATACAATATCACAATCAACAGAATTAAAAAATCTGATCAGTGATCACATATTTGATTTTCCTTAAGCCATACCTTAAGTGTAGTTTTAAAAATACTGAATGTTGTACAGTACACTCTCTAATATGAACCTGTTCTTATATGAACTGACTTCCATCTTTCTGCTGCTCTAACTAAAAAAGCTGATTCTCCAAAGACAGTTTTCTTAAATTTAGCCAAGCAGTCACCTCTAACTGATGACCTAATCACCCTACTATTCTCCTTACAGAAAGTCACACATTGTTTAAGAGGTGGTGGTGCAAGATCATGAATTAGTTTATACATCAAACACACATCTGCAAAGAAAAAAAAAAATCAAACATCAATAATTTACAATATTTAATAATAATGCAATGATGATAAATCCTTGGCTTTTTAGCTAAAATTTTCACAGCTTGTTTATAAATAGTATATAATGATTTTAACGTGGTTATACTTGTTTGGGACAAACTTGTAGCACAATAAGATGTGGGAGAATCATTGTATGCATAAAGAGTTTAGCAGCAGCCATAGGTAATTGGTGCCTAATATTCCTGAAGATCATCAAGCTTGCTCTAGCACTTCTAGAAACCTTTTTTATATGTTTTTTAAAAATTATTTAAATTAGAATCCATAATAATCCCAAAATATTTAAAATGCTCAACAATATTTATTACTTCTCCTTTTGACCAACTCTCTTAATCAAAAAGTGCATTCCCAGAGTTTTTCTCACATTAAGAATAAGGCAAGAGTGACGTAGCCAATCTGAGACTTTGATCAATGCAGCAGTTAGTTTGAGAGTAGCATGTTCTTTTGTCTTAGCATAAGTATAAACAACTGTATCATCTGCATACATCTGAATCTGGACCTCTAGACAAACTGTAGGTAGATCATTAATATATAAACTAAACAAAATTGGTCCAAGAATCGACCCTTGTGGGACTCCAGTGTTAGTCAAGAAATAGTGAGCATACAGTATATCATTTGATATCATCATTGATTCTTGTACATTGTTTTCCTAAATTTATGTATGATTCCATCCATGTTAACGTATTAATAGAAACATTTTACTTTGATAATTTAGATAAAAGAACATTATGATTAAAGGTGTCAAAAGCCTTTTTAAAATCAAGAAGACAGCACCAACAACACCCCCTCTATCAAGACTGGATTTAATTTGATCCACAAAATAACAGTTTGCTGTCTCCGTATGATGTGCCCTAAATCCAAACTGCATAGGATGTAATGGAAAGTGACCAAGATTTAAATACTAATTGGTTACAAATTACTTTTTCAATTATTTTAGAAAAAACTGAATACTGATAGGTCTATAATTAGTTATATTAGCAGGATCACCAGTCTTATATAGACATTATTATTGTTGACTTCCAGGCATTTGGAAAATAAAATAGTTTTATTGACAAATTAACCAAATGAGTAATAGGTGTACTAAGAACATTTACATACTTTTTAACAAATACAGAATCACAATCAAAAACATCTTTAGCCCTAGTACTCTTAAGGTGATTTCAAATTTGGTCCCACTTTATATTAAGTGTCCCTAACACCTGTGTACTTACATAGTAACTAAATGTGTACGTAGTATGTAACCACAGTGTAAGTACACATTGGTACATAGTATCTACATAACTACATTTTGTAACAACAATATGCATAAGAGTAATTAGAACCATTTGATCAAGGGGGTGGAGATGGGTAGGTTTAGGGGTGGAAATGGGATCCAGGGTGTGGAGATGGGTAGGTTTAGGGATATGTAATGTGGGAGGAGTTGGATCTCGAGTTGGAGTTGGTGCACCACTGTAATGCCAGTATGCTTACATGGTAACTCCTCAGGAACTGCCCACTTAATATAAAGTGTAACATTCTGGACACCAAACACAATTTATATGTAAAGCCTAACTTACTGGCCGCTGCTGTGTAACATCTGAGTAATTATATGATAAATTTAATATAAAGTGTAACACTTTCTTTACCAAAAAGTGCTGTTAGTCCTGTTACACATTTGTACTTTCATTACCAAAAAGTGTTGTTACCAATGCCCTGTTACACATTTGTACTTACACATACCATTCAGTGTGTTGATACATATGTGTAGTTACACAAACATTAGAGCTGTAGATACTATTGTAGCGTCTGGACCAATCAGACACACCATTTTTCATTTGATTTAACAAATCAATCATTCATTAGATTAACAAATAATCACAGACCCCTCACCCAATAAACATGCTGGGTGCCAGGATGTCTGCGAACGAACAGGCCTCTGATTCCATGGCAACCAATGCTGATATCACTGGTTTTATTGCCCAAAGGAATGCGGATAGAGAAACTCTAATTAATTCATAGGAAAACCTTTCTTTGAATGAACACGCATATCCTTCAGGTCATTGTGTATGTTGTTACTGTCCTTGTATATTGTCTTTTATATTGTATACTGTTTCAACCACTCGTTCATGCAACCTTACCTATATGTAATCCTACCATGTTTAGTATCTATGAATTCGTCTTCTGATGATCTAAACGAGAGTGTATATTATATGTTGGTACATAGGCAATATATTAGTGTTCTGAGAATCTTTAGTAATTTCGATTCAAGTTCCATATGCAAATTACCATGCTTTCACACAAAGGGTCATAAAACTCCCCAGTATTTCCAAACTCCCGCTTGGAATTTCAGCCTTTCTCATTGGACAAGCTCATCCTGAGAGGCGTGAATCTTGTCAGGCCTTAAAGGCCTCACATCAGTGACCCGCTTCCAGTCTGCGGTTC
>NW_015505802.1:718730-724993 GCF_001515645.1 Sinocyclocheilus grahami | reverse complement strand
GTGTGTGTGTGTGTGTGTGTGTGTGTGTATGTGTAGGTGTATGTTAGACTAGTTTAAGTGTTTTTGTAGTTAATAAAGTCTTACTTGTATCACACCCGAGGTTGTTCATTGTTTGCTCATAATCGTAGTCCCTAATCATGCAGATTTCTGCTACATGCTAGTACATGAGTAGTATTGTACAGTAAGAAAGTTATTTCCCTTAACCAGGAAATTAATGTTCTTAGAATTGACAGACAGTTGACCCTGAGGTCAAGTAAATACTTACAGCGGATCTAAATATTTATAATTAATTATAACTAGTTATGATTAATTATTCCTATTTCCCCTTTGAGCTGATTCGCTACACTATGTACCAATGTGTACTTACACTGTGGTTACATACTATGTACACACCTAGTTACTATGTAAGTACACAGGTATTTGGGACACAATATAAAGTGGGACCAACATTTTTATTAGATAAGACTCAGATACTTCAGAAATATTAAAAACAGTAAGATCATTATTTGGTGATATAATATCCTTACTACTTTCACTAAAACCTTGTATTAAATCTATTCTGTATAATATTTAGCATATTTTCTTTGCCTTTGGCTTTCATACTAACCTTGCTACTAAAGAAATGTGCTACACTACTACCTTCAGTAAATTCTTTTCCCTACAAGAACTCTGGTCATACTTACTTAATTTATGTATTAGAGAAATATAATATTTTGACAAGCCACCCAAATGATTGTTCAGCCAAATACAGGAAAATCTCAAATTAAGGACAGCACAATGTGTTGTTTATAATATCATGTGACAGTTGCGTATAAAGATAATTTGCTTCATTTTATATTTTTGTAACTCCTTACAGTTTTAAAGGACAATTCTGTTACATTTCTGACTTATTATTATGATCTTCCATGTTTTCTGCATCTAAAAACAGTTCAGTAAAATGTTCTATGGTTGTTTTTTTTAAGATTCCTCATAATGATTGGAGTGACACGGTCACCACTGTCACCGCTGAACATAATATTAATTAACAAGATTTACTGTGTCCATTGTAAGAGACTGTAAGTAGTGGAAAGCTACAATAATGAGTCTGACAAAAATACAGACAATTCTGCCAGAGCAAAAGGCAAAGTAGAGGAAAACAAAAGTGTTCTAACCTCCATCTAGACTGCATGAAAGAAGGTATCTCTTGCTAGTGGACCGTTCAAAGTGGGGAGCGGGCCGATCAATCAGAGCGCTGGCTTGCCGTGTCTGGGCCTGAGTCCTTCCACTGTATCTGAACTTTGAACCCATCACCAGAAAGCCCTTTGGTGGAGGCTCAGAAGACACTAGCCTAAAACAGACCAATACAGGAAAATGTTATTGGTTTTCTGATATTAACTTCATTAATAATCTGCATCAGAAAGTACTGAAAAGACAACCCCCTGTAATAATAAAAAGCTACAGTGGTTGATGGGTAATTAGTCAAAACAGCCCACCATCAAGTCTCTATGGTATTCTGGACTTTATAATAACATACCTGGAGCAACAGAGGATATGCCAACAGAGACCTTCAATCTCACATTCATCAATCTTAATCATACCTAAACTTTCTCATATATTTAAAAAGGGCAGTATGATTATCAAGACATAGCCACACTAGACTTTGTTCTCCATTGATTCCATTTAAATTTCATGCAAACGTGGGAAACCGGAAACAAAACATATTCAATAGTGTAACAGCTTCAGGCATTAGGAGGATGATCAAACACAAAGGACTGAAAGTCATTAAAGCTAAATTCATAGCACAATGGTGACCCAAAGTTTGTCACTAAGAAAAATAAAATAATTAACATGAACATGACTACAATGTTGATAACAAAATGAGAAAAATCGAATTAGTCCAGATAGTTTACCTGAAAAAGGTGTGGTGTTCGATACAAACTTTCCATAGCCTCTTGGCGCCTCTGTGGTTAGAAAGCTTGAAACCAATGGTGCTCTCAAATTGCTCATACTGTTGTGTAAAAGAAAGGGAAGAACACATCAGATAGTTTCCTGTCACAATCTGGACACTTTCGACTGTTTTACGTGGTACCAGAATCTTGAAACCTATGTTTTTGTGTCTGGGTGAGCACACAGATTGAGGTAATTCTCCTTGGCTGTATGTTCTCCTGTCCCTTTTGTGTTAGGAGTGTAGGGTCTCGATCCTGACACTTCTGTCTGTTTCATTTACAGTGTCAGGATCCAGGTGCTCATTCCTTATGTTGTGTCTTTTGTTGTGCATAGCACTGGTTGTTGGTTTCTTTTTCATGTGCTCTTGCCTGTCTGTTTGAGTACATGGCTTATGATTGTGTTTGTTTGCCATTAATTCATGTCATGTTTGGTGTGAAGTGAACACTTGACTTCTGTCATGTTTGTTTCTATTAACCATGTGCTCTTCTATCTCATGTCTTGTCCTTGCCGTTTTGTTATCTTGTTATTAGTTAATTAGCCCCACCTGCTATCCCTCGATATTCTTTTCATTTGCTGCCCTATTTAACTACCCTCTGTTCTGTGTGAGTTCTTGTATAACTTTAAATTCTCATGTGACATTTAGCAATCTAAATATCTGGACCTGTCTGTGACTCAGAGTCCTGCAGTGTGAAATGTGTTTTGACTGAAAATGACACAGGCCATGACCTAAAGTGAATGAGAGAGCATGATACAGGGCAAGGGAAAGTTCAGGGGGTGGAGTCACAGATCTGCAACAAAACATCAGCATGCATGGCTTCTGCAAGAAACCTTCTCTTCATATTCTTCTTTTCTTTTCTTGTTCACTGCAAACTAGAATACAGACAACTTGGATTGCAAGCTTCTTGCAGCTTCTTCTAACAGGAAGAAATCCATTCTCACGCAAGAGCTCACTTGTTATTGTCAGCCAGCCAATAACCGATTGTCCTCTGTCTGCTGGGACTATGTTTTTAACGTGTTAAAAACATAAGCACGAGGAGAATAAAAAAAAAATCACTATTTTATTTAAACACGGAGGAAACACTAGGAGATAACGTCTAGGAATACGCTCAACACAACCATACAAATACAATTAAACTAAAGTGTAAACGAAGACAGACAGAGACTAATGGAGAATTCAGGGTTTAAATGCATGGATGAAACAATGGGACTAATGAGATAATTAGTTAACACCAGGTGAACGGAATGATTAATGAAAACAGAATCAGAAGGAATCAACAAGAAACTAGGTCAAATGATAAGGCAGACAGACAGACAAAGCATACATGTTACAATACACCCCCTCCCAAAAGAGGGTCGAGGGAGGGAGGAGCCATGGTTTTGACCTGGTATATGACACCCTGGGGACTAGCGATGGAGATGGATCATTGGATGTGGAGACCCAGGTGGAGCCGAGCAGATGGAGAGCTAGGGTGTCACCAGAGGTCCAGAGAGCCAAAGCGGAGCTAAGGGCTCCTGCGAGCATGCCAGAGATGGGGACCCCGAAGAGTGTGGCGGAGCCGGAGTGAGTGAGGACAAAGGTGGAGTCGGAGGGAAGGAGGAGTCAGATGGAGCCTGAGGGATGGAGGGATGAGGTGAAGCCGGAGAAGTGGAATCCCGTAGCGGACGAGGGTCGACGACTGATCAAGGCAGAGCTGGAGGGACGAGGGAGCCCGGTGGAGCCAGTGGGATGACGGGCCACAGTGGAGATGAGGAAGCAAGGAGCCAAGGTGGAGCTGATGGGTTGGAGGGCTGAGGTGAAGTCCGGGACTTGGAGGCTGGACGCGGAGACAGACTGATTTCAAATCTCCCTTTTCTGTCAAAAATACTAGAAAAGATAGTATCCTCTCAGCTATGTTCCTTCTTAGAGAGAAGTGGTATCTGTGAGGATTTCCAGTCAGGATTTAGACAATATCATGGTACTGGCACAGCTCTCATCAGAGTTACAAATGACCTGCTCTTATCATCCGATCGTGGTTGTATTTCTCCATTAGTGCTACTGGATCTTAGCGCTGCATTTGACACTATCGACCACAACATTCTTTTGAGTAGACTACAAAATTACTGTATGTTGGCATTAGTGGAATTGCATTATCATGGTTCAAATCTTACTTATCTGACCATCATCGATTTGTAGCAGTGAATTACATATATCATATTGATCACAAGCAGGGGCGTAGCCACCATTTCAGAAGTGAGGGGGGGACAGAAATGTAATATATAAATATATTACATTTCTGTAATATATATAATCTACCATTCAAAAGTTTTAGAACAGTAAGATTTTTTATGTTTTTAAAGAAGTCTCTTATGTTCACCAAGCCTGCATTTATTTGATCCAAAGTACAGCAAAAGCAGTAATGTTGTGAAATATTTTTACTATTTAAAATAACTGCTTTCTATTTGAATATATTTTAAAATGATTGCTGTGATCAAAGCTAAATTTTCAGCATCATTACTCCAGTCTTCAGTGTCACATTATCCTTCAGAAATCATTCTAATATGCTGATTTGCTGCTCAAGAAACCTTTTAAAATTATTATTATCAATATTTAAAACAGTTGAGTAACTTTTTCAGGATTATTTGATGAACAGAAAGATCCAAAGATCAGCATTTATCTTAAATGAAAAGTTTTTGTAACATTATACACTATACCATTCAAAAGCAGTATAATTTTTTTTTGAAAATGTTGAAAAAATTATAGAAATTAATACTTTTATTTAGCATGGATGCTTTAAATCAATCAAAAGTGATGATAAAGACATTTATAATGTTACAAAGGATTTCTGTTTCAGATAAATGCTGTTCTTCTGAACTCTCTATTCATCAAAGAAACCTGAAAAAAATCTACTCAGCTGTTTTCAACATCATAATAATAATAAATGTTTTTTGAGCAGCAAATCAGAATATTATAATGATTTCTGAAGGATGATGTGACTGGAGTAATGATGCAAAAAATTTAGCTTTGAAATCACAGGAATAAATTACATTTTAAAATACATTTAAATAGAAAACAGTTATTTTAAATAGTAAAATTATTTCAAAATTTTAGTGTTTTGCTGTTAGAAATCAGATAACTGCTGGACAATAACCAATAATAATGATTTGTATATATACTACAAACACTTTATTTTATCACATAATAAGGCAGAATAGTTTCTATACTGTAATGAATGCTATCAATTAGCAATGCATTGTTCATATACTTTATTTATTACCTGGAGATGACTTGAAAAACACAAATAAGCCATATATTGTTGCAATCATATGTTTAATGTCTTCATGTTTCCAAACGTTTCTGTTTTTCTGTGAAAAGTAAACAAGGATAGATGCTTTTGCCATATTAGTGATTTCCTGGTACGACTTTCTGCGCGAGAGCGCCCTCCAGCTTCGAGTATGAATGAAACATACACTGCATGGAGTGTTTAGCGCTCCATGATGTTCATCTTGCCTTATTCTGGGTCCGAATAAAACATCAGGTCATGCACAGACTATCCTGTCTCTTTGAATTTAAATCTATATTTATTCACACCGGTTCTTGAAAACCTCTATGCAAACACACTTGCCTGAAAAAGTGTGGGGGACGCATTTACCTGATATTAAAAGTGGGGGGACACGTCCTCCGCGTCCCTCGCGTGATCTACGCCCCTGATCACAAGTACAGTATGGAGTGCCACAAGGCTAGGACCATTGCTTTTCACACTTTACATGGCACCCTTGGGAGATATCATCAAGAAACATGGTGTTAGCTTTCACTGTTATGCTGATGATACTCAGATCTATATTTTTTCGTGGCCCGATTAAAAATACAAATTCGCAAAACTAACAGAATGCATAGTTGATATAAAAAACTGGATGACTAGTAATTTCCTACTGCTAAATTCTGAAAAAAACCCCCAGAGATTTTAATTATTAGACCAAAAACCTCAGCATGCAATGCCTAACCTAAACACTGTCTAAAGCCCATTCGGACAGGACTGGTTTTCTAAACTACGTTTGAGTTTCGATTCTTATCACCTAACGTCTACGATTTTCATGTACCAATTCGGACGGGACTAACATCTCCGTGTTTATTACAGAGGTGGGAGGGTCTGTTTTGTACATCTGGGCGTCACAGAGATCACGCGCTCTGTATGCGTGCATTGCTTATAGTCATTCGGATTGATTAATCAGTTTTACTACAAATACCATGGTGAAGCTAAATGGCTAATACAGCAAAACCATGTTAATGTGTGGTTACTTTAGTTTAACTTTTATTTTTATTTATTTGTAGTAAACCCATGTTTAATTTTCATAAAGGT
>NW_015505802.1:690496-709138 GCF_001515645.1 Sinocyclocheilus grahami | reverse complement strand
ATTTAAGGGGGTCTGAATACTTTCCGTACCCACTGTATGTAATTAAAACATTATGTTTTAATCTTACCTGACGCTGATATTACAAGTTTACGTGATCTGGCTCTTGATTTTATTATTTTTTTTTTTCTTTGCCGGGAGGCAAATATATCAAACATGCGCGCGGTAAGAGCATCTATGGTAATTCACATTGGCCAAAACACACAAGGAAATGTGTTGTGTAAAAAAATATCACAGGCAATCACAGACATTTGCATTTGGATGGGAGTAGTTTTCTCAGAGGATCACTGAGTTTGCTGAAAAACAGTAGGTAATTTGCTCTGGAATTATTACAGAGGTTGTGTGAGAAAAACACAGATGTGGCATATTTGGACGGGATTAAAATCACCAAGTACATCTGTGAAACACAAATTTCCCTAATGACCCCCTGTAAAACTAGTCCCGTCCGAATAGGGCTTAACACTTGATGGCTGCTCTGTTAATTCAACGTCATCAGTTAGGAACCTAGGTGTGCTATTTGATAGCAATCTTTCCTTTGAAAATCATGTTTCTAGCATTTGTAAAACCGCATTTTTCCATTTTAAAAATATATCTAAATTAAGACCTATGCTCTCAATGTCAAATGCAGAAATGTTAATTAATGCGTTCATTACCTCAAGGTTAGATTAATGTAATGCTTTATTGGGTGGTTGCTCTGCGCGCTTAAACAAACTCCAGCTGGTCTAAAATGCAGCAGCTAGAGTTCTTACTAGAACCAGGAAGTACCACCATATAAGCCCGGTTCTGTCAACTCTGCACTGGCTCCCTATTGAACAACAAATACATTTTAAAATTGTGCTAATTACTTATAAAACCCGGAATGGTTTAGCTACTCAGTACTTGAGCAAGCTCATATCGCATTATAGTCCTTTCGCGTCCACTGCAATCTCAAAACTCTGGCCATTTGATAATACCTAGATTATCAAAATCAACTGCGGGTGGCAGATACTTTTCCTATTTAGTGCCCAAACTCTGGAACAATCTACCTAGTGTTGTTCGGGAGGCAGACACACTCTTGTCAGTTTAAATCTAGATTAAAGATCCATCTCTTTATCCTGGCATACACATAATACACTATCACATTTCTATAATTCAAATCAGTTAAAGGATTGTTAGGCTGCATTAATTAGGTCAACTGGAACCAGGAACACTTCCCATAACACCCAGTTTACTCGCTACATCGTAAGAAGAATGGCATCTACGCTAATATTAGTCTCTTTCATTCTTATTCCGAGGTCACCATAGCCATACGGATCCATTTTGTATCCATATCAGAAAGTCACTGTAGCCACCCAGATCCAGTCCATATCCAGACCAGATGGTGGATCAGCACCTAGAGATGACCTCTACAGCCCTGAATGTCCGTGGAGACCATATGTCAACTAGATGCGCCCCAGAGACAGGTCCCCAGCAAAGACCTCATCACCTCGATGACCATCGATACAAGACCATGGGAACCAGACAAGTCCTCTGCAGGGAGCGGCCTTCCTGCTCCAGTCAGAGAAGCTGGACTGCTGGCAGGCCCATGGCAGGGGGGAAAAAAAGGGAAAAACGCCACAAAATAAATCTTCTCTAGGTCCGGTATTCTGTAATGTGTTGAACACACAAGCACAAGGAAAATAAAAAAAACACACAATTTTATTTAAACACAGAGGAAATGCTAGGAGATAACTTCTGGGAACATGCTCAACACAACCATACAAACACAACCAAACTAAAGTATAAACGAAGACAGACAGAGACTAATGGAGAAATCAGGGTTTAAATGCATGGATGAAACAATGGGACTAATGAGATAATTAGTTAGGTGAATTCACACCGGGTGAATGACAAATTAAAACAATCAGAAGGAACCAACAAGAAATTAGGTCAAATGATCAGGCAGACAGACAGACAAAGCATAGACGTTACAATGCCCGAAGTTGTGTTTTTCTGGTAGCTCCTTATTGCGCTCATTTTTTTTTTCTGAAGTAAGCCCATTAAATGGCTCTACACTTGAGTCCTTGCTTTCTCTCTGACAAGAGAAAAGGACCCTGATAAATGCAGTTGCAAAGGTACTAAAAATATTTTTAATTTGGCCATAATTTAGTCATTACCAACTAATTACCGTTTTTTAAAGTGCATTTTCAAAACTCTTAGTACTAATATCACAACAGATCATCAAAAGTGCACTTTTTTCAAACATTTCAGCATATTTTCAATTTTCTTAGTACAATACACACAATCACAATGTATCCTTTTCACTACACAAAATAAGTGTTTCATCTATATAAATGTTTCATTCACAGTAACAGCCTTTCATACGGTGGCACAGTAGTGCTCAACACAACAAAATCTCCACAACACAACGAAATCGCAGCAGCACAATGGAAACAAGCCACAACACAATGGAAACAAGCCATAACAGAACGAAATCACCGCAGCACAACAGAAACAAGCCACAACACAACGAAATCGCTACAGCACAAATGAAATGCTCCCGCTCCCTTTCTTGGCCACTATAGAGGATGTGTTAAAACTAAGGACTCTATACCAGAGGTAATTGTCTAACGAAATGCAAATGTTGGGCATTTTAGTACAAATTATTTTAAAACCATTAGACAAGTCATTTATATGGCTATGCAAATTTAAGGTGTCATTTAAAAATCCTGATGCAGTAAAAACAGTAATATTTTTAGACCATTAACTCTAGTATGAAGCCCAAATTTTAGCTTTAAAGCATAATTTACGCGGCCACGAGAAACAGCGTTATGAAATGAATTCAACAGTAATTCTGTGTGTGGTGGCTCTTGATGCCTTGACCCCAGCCTCAGTCCATTCCTTGTGAAGTTCACTCAAATCTTTGCAGGTGTTTTGAGTTGATTAGCTGATTGGCATGTCACCATATTCTAATTTGTTGAGATAGTGAATTGGTGGGTGTTTGTTAAATGTGAGCCAAAATCATCACAATTAAAAGAACCAAAGACTTAAACTACTTCAGTCTGTGTGCATTGAATTTATTTAATACACGAGTTTCACAGTTTGAGTTGAATTACTGAAATAAATGAACTTTTGCACGACATTCTAATTTATTGAGATGCACCTGTATGTGCACGTTCAAGAGTCCATAAAATCATCGGTATGGTACTAGTATAGTAAATTGTTCAAAATTAAGGTTTCGTTAGTCCATTACCACTATATAAAGCTTGCATGTTAGTTACCTTTATAGGAGGCAGCGGCTATTGTAAGTAGCATATTTAAAATGCTGTTTACACTAAGTGAAAATAGCAATAAATTCTATTTACACTATGTATTTTCTTTGCAATAAGTGTACATATTTGTTAGATATTATTTATAGGCTATAGTCTATATAGTGTCAGATGTTTGCACCTCAGTTTTGTTGTACATTAACAGGATGCAATAGTAATGTAGAGTGTACATTTTTATATTTCTTAAAAATATTAAATGGATTGGAACAATAAAGCCCTGCCCTATACCCCTAACCCCGATATACTTCATTATTAAACACTCGTTCTGCACATTATTTCCACTTTTCGAATATTTTCTACATTTATATTAAATGCCTTTCTGACATCTGATATGTGATGGGAAAAAGGAGAAGAGTGAGTCCGGCAAAAGGCAGACTATAACTCAGGTCGATGGCATCAAAATCACGCGGCAACCTTCCGGTCTCTCTCGTGAAACCAACACGGAAGTGACTAAAACTGCAATTCATCGACTGGCCGCTAGAGGCTGGCTCCAAAAGGGAGTCAGTCCCATAGACTCCCCATGTTAAAATGCCCAACTTTACAGCAGAAAAAAAATATGTTTACAGCTTGGTACAAAAAGTGGTTTTGGTCTATATAGCTAATTTTGCCCTTCATGACAACTGTGAGGGGGGTGAAATTTTTTTATAACTCATCCGTTTAAATTATAATAAGCCTTAAAGTTCTGAATAATTAATGGCGTGGCCACTTGAGTGACAGGTGGATTGCCACTGCTGTCACCACTGTCGAGCTAGGTGGGCGTGGTTTCAGCAACCAGCTCCCGCCTCTTTGTCCATTTTCGATTACCCGGGAGTGACGCGCTGCCAAGATGGCGACGGACACTACGTCCATGTTTTTATACAGTCTATGGTCCAAATGCTACTTTACTTTTAAATATCCTATATGTCAAAAAGGCTGGTTATTTGCACTTAATGTAAACACTCCGTTATTGAAATAGCACCATGATATGAGTTGATATATAATGTACTGTCCCATAGAAACTTTAAGGGTTTGTGAAAGTATACTGGAAATCAAAATTTGGATTTTGTTAGATCATTAGACCCTGCATTAAATCCCTCGGCGGCTCATTCAACTGTAACAGCACTTAAAAAGAAGTGGCGCCATATTTATTAAAGAGGAGCTCACGCATTAAAAAGTAGCAAATATATATATATGTTAGTGTGCATAGAACCATTTCCATTGTGTTGTGCTAATTTCGTTGTGTTGTGGCTTGTTTCCGTTGTGCTGCGGTGATTTCATTGTGTTGTGGCTTGTTTCCGTTATGTTATGCTAATTTCGTTGTGTTTTGGCTTGTATCCATTATGTTGCGCTAATTTCGTTTTGTTGTGGCTTGTTTCCGTTGTGCTGCAGCAATTTCGTTGTGTTGTGGCATGTTTCCGTTGTGCTGCGGCGATTTCATTGTGTTGTGCTAATTTTGTTGTGTTGTGGCATGTTTCCGTTGTGCTGTGGCGATTTCGTTGTGTTGTGGCTTGTTTCCGTTGTGTTGTGCTAATTTTGTTGCGTTGTGGCGATTTCGTTGTGTTGTGGAGATTTTGCTGTGCTGTGCACTACTGGGTCACCGTACTTTCATAAAGCTCTCACTATCAAACATTTCATTTACACGTCTTCTCATTCAGTTTAATTAATTTGTCTATCATTTAATCTAATTCATCTTAATGGTTAATCATTGAATCATTTGGTTAGGGGTGTAATGATTCACTCGTTTTCTCGATGCATCGATTGCAAACCCTGACGATGCATATGCATCGATCTTGAAACATGGATTTTTGAATCGTGAATCGTCGATTTCGGACATTAATCGAATTCGATAAGAATCGAATGAATCGCGATTTCTATTGCGATTCAATGCTTTAAAAATATATACACATTAAATTACTACAAGCACTAATTAATGGAGATCTTGAACAGTGTTCGTGCCTTCGCATCTCTCCTTCACGCGCTCCACTATTTACCGCCTGTGACTGCCTCAAGATTGCGCTCGCGCTCCGTTAGTCTCACTGACACATTTTTTGAGCAGCTGATGTGTGATCTCTCTGAAAGCTGCACATTTATTGCATGGACGGAGCAAAAATGTAAGTGTCTAAAGCACACGCACAGTTTCATTGAATGATAAATGTGTTTTAACAATGTCGTTCAACCGAATGTACGAAGGAAACTGTTAAAATAACCACAGCATTAACAACAACCTTGAAATAAGAGCACAAGATTTATCTGATAATCAGATGCATATAGCGTTTGTTGCTAGCAAACAGACATCAGCATTTTCTTTCAGAATCATCATTCGCCGATGGAGAGGAAAAGTTAAATACTATAGCATTTTATTTTATGAAAATGAGATAAAGAAGTTTTCGCACTGAAAGAGAAGTGATCTCGCTCTCATAGGACTTAAGACGTGCCAGGCTATATCTACAGCTAATCTGAATAAAAAGCAGAATGAACTGATGTAACATTAAGACAATAAACACAATAAATACATCAAATTTATGAATGATGCAGTGCTAATTGACATATAATTTATTACAGTACAGAAACTATAAAGTATATTTTCTACTTTATTCTGTGCAGAAAATTGATTGTTTGTAGTATATAAAACAATCATAAAATTGCCATTAGGAAAAAAATGTAGATTACAAATGATTGATTATTTTCCAGCAGTGTATTTGATTTCTTATAGCAAATTCAAAGAAGAGATAAGAAAATAAATAATTACTTGTAAAAAAAAAAAATTATAATAATACATTACTGTCACTTCTGAAATGATGGCTTAGCCCCTGGTGTGACAAAATGTTAGCCTATACATAATACTTTTAAAGCTCTTTTTAAAAAAATCTTGGCTACATACATTTTTACATATGCCATGTCATGCCATAGCATCGTTAAACTAGCATCTAACAATGGACAAAAGTGTTTTTTTTTCTTTCTGTAACCTATGGTTCTCTAACTATAAAGGCTGCTGTGTAATTTGCCCCCTGACTAAGCATTTAAAGAATTTAGGGGAAGCATTTAAATAATCCTGTGAATGCACATCCAGCAGTGTATTTGATTTCTTATAGCAAATTCAAAGAAGAGATAAGAAAATAAATAATTACTTGTAAAAAAAAAAAAATTATAATAATACATTACTGTCACTTCTGAAATGATGGCTACGCCCCTGGTGTGACAAAATATTAGCCTATACATAATACTTTTAAAGCTCTTTTTAAAAAAATCTTGGCTACATACATTTTTACATATGCCATGTCATGCCATAGCATCGTTAAACTAGCATCTAACAATGGACAAAAGTGTTTTTTTTTCTTTCTGTAACCTATGGTTCTCTAACTATAAAGGCTGCTGTGTAATTTGCCCCCTGACTAAGCATTTAAAGAATTTAGGGGAAGCATTTAAATAATCCTGTGAATGCACATAAAGAATGCAGAATCGAATCGTTCATCGAATCGAATCAAATTTAATTGTGAATCGAATCGAATTGAATCGTTCTGAATTTGCAAAAATCTTTCTTGAATCGAATCGAAAACCTATGAATCGTGAATCGAATCGATTCGCTGTCTACCCAAAGATTCACAGCCTTACATTTGGTGTATCTATAAATATCTGTAGATATAGATTCAGTAGATATATTTCTAAAGAACTTGTTTTCAATTTACGGATAATCAAATGTAATTAATTGTTTTTACACTATAAGTGATTTATCTTAGATGATAACCACTATTTTGTAAGTGTGTGTGTGGTTCAGGGAAACCCTGTGTTATGGGGACCAAATGTCCCCACAAAGATGGCAATATCTGTAATCATTGTCCTTGTGGGAGACTTTTTTTGGGGGGGGCATATATATCAGGAAAAAAATATTTTCGTAAGGGTAGGTTTAGGATAGAATATACAGGTTATACAGTATACTGTAAAACCCATTACTCCTATGGAATGTCACCATAATGATATAAATACCTGTGTGTGTGTGTGTGTGTCTACATAATTTGGGGAAAAATTGTAACCCACAAGTGAGCAAAACCTGACCAAATCACACAAAACCTCTCTTTGAGGACGTCCTCATTTGTAAAAGTGTGTGTTTTGCAATTTGTGAACATACAGCAGGATACAAGGGAGAGGAACTGATCAGAGATTGATCAGAGATGTATCAGAAGAAGGGAGACAGTTGGCATCAAATACAGCATTTTACATTACATTATGTCATTATGATACTGTATGTAGAGTCTGCACATATAATTCACCTTCCATCTAAAAAGTGTAGTTACAGTATAGATGCAGTCATATGGAACAGTGAGGATATTTACTGCATTGACAGTAAACTCTGTTCTAGCATAAAACCTTATGGCCATCTCATACCTTCATCACACCTTTTGATAACACACTGGATAAATATTTTACAAACATTATGGGTTTTATGTGAGTTATGCAAATTAGGTAATGTAAGTGTGTTTTCTAACATGACAATTATTGCCTGTATTACTGTAATTATTTCAGCAAAATATGTGATTTGAAACATGTATCTTGCATTGTTTGCTATTGAATGAACTGACTGTTAAAAGTACTAAATTGAAAGAAGATTACAATGTTGTGTTTCGGTGATTTAAATCAAATGCTCTCAATATATATGTGATGTGTGGGGGCGGGGCCGAGAGCCGTGGGAACGGAGCGAGGCCGGTGGAGTAATTGATAATGAGCGGCACCTTCACCACTCACCGGTCTCGAGTCCCACGGAGAAGCTCCGGAAGGATAAAAGGAGGAGTTACGACAGTGAAAGACGAGAGAGGACCAGGCCTGGACTTTATTTTGTGTTTTGTGTGCGGCAGTCGTCCGTGAGGGGCTGCCGCTTTACTTTCGTTTTGTGTTTGTTTATTTTATTAAATTGTTTAAATGTCCGCAGGTTCCCGTCTCCTTCTTCCCGACCTACGAACGTTGTTACAATATATTACAATAATCTTATGTTTTGAAACAATGATTGTGTGGATGAAAATATGTGTAATTATAATGAAAGCATGAGATCAGTTTTGAAAGAATAACTAGTGGTGTTACAAGTGTGATCAGTTTGGATTTTTGTACTAAGAGATTTGAAAATGCACATCAAGTTAGAAGTCAGAAAGAGCTTTATTGCCAAGTCTGTTTGCACATACTAGGAATTTGTTTTAGTGTCACAAGCTTCCAGTACACAGAGACAAGAACAACAACACATATAATAAAAATAAGATTTGAATAAAATACACATGCATAAATATAAATAAACCACAAAAAAAAGAATAAATTGTATGTACAGGTGTGCTATAGATAGAATCTAAATATAAAGATAAATAAGTTGTAGGGATGTACTAGGATTTAGGGTGATAAATAAGTATAAGGTTACTGCACAAACTTTTATTGCACAATGGGAAAACATTAAGTGTTCATGAGGTAGATTGCCTGGGGAAAGAAACTGTTCTTGTGCCTGGCTGTCCTGGTATTTGGTGCTCTGTAATGCCGACCAGATGGCAAAAGTTCAAAAAGGAGATGGCTTGGATGTGAGGGATCCAGAGTGATTTTCTGAGCCCTTTTCCTCACTCTGGATGTATACAGTTTTTGGAGGGTAGGCAGGGGAGCACCAATAATCCTTTCAGCAGTCTGAACCATTCTCTGTAGTCTTCTGATGTCTGATTTTGTAGCTGGACCAAACCAGACAGTTATTGAAGTGAACAGGATGGACTCAATGACGGCAGAGTAGAACTGATTCAGCAAGTTGAATTTACTCAGTTGACGATGGAAGTACAACCTTTGTTGGGCCTTTTTAACAATGGAGTCGATGTGAGTGTCCCACTTCAGGTCCTGAGAGATGGTGGTGCCCAGGAACCTGAATGACTCCACTGTCGTTACAGTGCTATCCATGATGGTGAGTGGGGGGAGTGCAGGGGGGTTCCTCCTTGACTGCATCATCCATGGACCTGTTTGCTTGGTAAGCAAACTGCATGGGGTCAAGTAAGGGTCCAATAATGTCCTTCAGATAAGCCAACACCAACCTCTCAAATGTCTTCATAACACATACGTTAGAGCCACAGGTCTGTAGTCATTAAGTCCTGTTATCTTAGGTTTCTTTGGGACGGGGATGATGGTGGAGCGTTTGAAGCAGGGACTTCGCACAGCTCGTGATCTGTTGAAGATCTGTGAGAAGATGGGGGCCAGCTGGTTAGCACAGGTTTTCAGACATGCTGGTGTCACACCGTCTGGGCCTGGTGCCTTTTTTCTCTTGTTCTTTCTGAAGACCTGGCGCACATAATCCTCACTGATCTGAAACGCAGGAGTGGGGAAGAGGGGGGTTGCAGGAGGTGTTGATGGTTGTGTGGAGAGATGTTCAGAGTGGGTGTGGGGTGTTAGACTGGGAGTTTCAAATCTACAGTAAAACTCATTCAGGTCTTCAGTAAGTTGTTGATTGGCCTCAGTGCTGGGGGATGGTGTCTTATAGTTGGTGATGTTTTACAGGCCACACCGATGCATACTGATGCAGGGTTGTTGGCAGAAAACTGGTGTTCTAGCTTTTTAGTGTAGTTCCTTGGCCACTCTAATCTCCTTATTCAGTGTGTTTCTGGCCTGATTGTACAAGACTGCAGAAAACTGGTGTTCTATTTTTAGCATAGTTCCTCTTGGCCACTCTAATCTCCTTATTCAGTGTGTTTCTGGCCTGATTGTACAAGACTCTGTCCCCCCTTCTGTAGGCGTCCTCTTTGGCCTGATGAAGATGACGAAATTTTGCTGTAAACCATGGCTTATCATTGTTGAATGTTAAATGAGTCCTGGTAGGGATGCACGTCTTCACATAAACTGATATATAGTTCAAGGTCAAGGTCAGTTTATTTATATAGCACATTTAAAAACAGCTAGTGTATGCCAAAGTGCTGTACATACACAAATAAAGTAAATATACACTCTATAAAAAAGGTTCTTCAGCGGTTCTTTGGAGTGGTTAAGGTGCTATATAGCACCACTACCATATAAAGAACCTGTAAGCCCCTGTATAGTTCTTCAGCGGTTCTTTGGAGTCGATGAGGTGCTATATAGCACCACTACCGTAAAACCTCTAAGCCCCTGTAAAGTCCTTTAAAGGTTCTTTAACTCTCTCTTAGTCTCTTAGTTTAGTTGGGGAAAGGGTTAAAACAACATTAAAATACAGTCTATTTCTTGAAGATATAATTTTTTTTGTCCACAAGGCCCCCATAAGGAAATATTCTAGGGCCCCCACATGAAACCATTGACCTCAGAAAAAAAGGACCTCTCCACAAACAGCAACACCAACTTCACACATTACTAACCAGTTAGACTTTATTTCTGGAGTATCTAAAACAGAAGTTCTTTATTGAGAACTAAGGTTTAGATGTTTTTTTTTCTTTTCAACTTACCGTTTTGGTGAATAGTGTTTGCTTTAGTTGCCTCTTGATCCTTGACTTTTATTTTAAGTTAAAATAAGTTTCTCTTTGGCTGTTATAATAATGTTTATACAACACATATGTGATGGCAAGGAACTTATGGTAAAATCATTTCATGTGTCTGAGTCTCTGGTTGCATTTTATCAAATCTGTAGTTCTATTATGAGTTTTATATTATTGCAGTTCTATGATACTACGTGACAATGTGAGAAAATTGTATAAACCACTTTTAGAATTATGGGTTATAAAGAGGTTTCAATTCTGTCACTCAAAGACATGAAGAATCAGCATGTGAATCTCAGCAATGGTGACAAAATATTCTGATAATTTTGATATGATTTTTGAACATCACAAAACAGGGCAGTAAAAAGTCACAACAAAAATAAAAGCAAATAGTAAGAATAAAAGAAAATACTAAGACAATGCAGCTGCATAATTTATTCATGTCTCAATGCATGCTGGGAGCCATGGATGAGTTATGATTGGTGCACCATTGTTGAGAAAAAGTGCTATATGGCACCTCTTATGGTTCTACATGGCACCATTTGACAAAGGTGCTATATAGCATCTGTAAAAATAGGTGCTAAATAGCACTAAAAGTGGTTCCCCTATGATTACGAGCCAAATAATTGCTTTTAGTGCTATTTAGCACCATTTTTTTTAGAGTGTAGAGATTAAGAGAATAAAAAGAAATGACTCAAAAACACATAATCAATACAAAACACATTAACATACACAAACATACATTTCATCCAAAAGCCAAGGAATACAGATAAGTCTTCAGGCGGGATTTAAAAACAGGAAGGGAAGGCGCAGATCTAATGTCCAGAGGTATGCTGTTCCATATTCAAGGACCGGCTACAGAAAAAGCCCGATGCCCCTTAAATTTCAAGCGAGAGCGAGGTATATGCAAGAAAAATTTATCAGAGTATCTGAGAGAGCGAGAGGATTGCTGATAGAAGGGATTGGCGATAATAGGAAATTAAGGTACTGATTCCTTGAGCACACACACACACATAGATAGCACCAAAACGTACAGGATATACAGCAGAGGACAGGAGCGACGGCAAGCCAACAACCACAATGGCGCCATCTTCATCTTCTATAGATATATGATGTTACAGATTCCGTGAGCTCGTCCAGATCGTTGGTGGCAGCTTCAAAAAACACTCCAATCAGTGCAGTCGAAACAGGCTTGTAATGCCTGCTCTGCTTCGTTGGTCCATCTCTTTACAGACTTTACTACAGGTTTAGCAGATTTACGCTTTTGCCTGTACGGTATAAGATGAACCAGGCAGTGGTCAGAGAGTCCTACAGCTGCTCTGGGGACGGAGCGATATACATCCTTTATTGTGGAGTAACAATGATCCAGTATATTACTGTCTCTGGTGGGACATGTAACATGCTGTCTGTATTTTGGCAGTTCACGGGAAAGATTTGCTTCATTAAAGTCCCCGAGAATGATTAAAACAGAGTCTGGGTGTTGTTGCTCTGTGTCTGTGAACTAATCAGCGAGTTTCTGTAAAGCTGAGCTCACGTGCACTTGTGGTGGAATGTAAACACTCATGAGAATGAACGAGTGAAACTCCCTCGGCGAACAGAACGGCGTTAATGAAAAGCACTTTTAGATCGGAAAAGCACCAGATTTTTTCTCCGCCAACTACAATGCTCAGCAAAACGTCAGAATAAACGAAATCCGGTAGAAGATTGTGTGATGTGTACTGCCGAATGTTCAGCAGTTCATCCCTGGTAAAACTGATCGTGTTTGAGAAACAAAAAACAGGAAAAACGAACAAAAACAGTACAAAAACTGGAGAGCCAAAAACTGAGGCAGCCGTCTTCGGCGCCATCTTGGATCTTTAAAAAACAACAACTGTAAGCTCTTATCCAGGAATACCTTTGGTAATGCAACAGTTTTGCTTCTGAGCTTTCCACCAATTACATTTAAACATTGTTACACTTTGTACACTTAAACTTAAGAGATAATGACTGAGCCAGTTGCATTGGGGACCTGTATAGGCTGTGTTCAATGGCAAGATGGTTAGGCTGAGAGTAAGTAACTACCAATTAGACTGCAGGACTCAACAGGGTCCAAGACTTCTGCCAATCAGTTAATTTCCCTTTTACATTAAGATTCAAGCAATTGTTCTATTGACACAGTAGTCAAGTGACTTAAAAATTGTCTGTAGTAAATGAAAATCTCAGGGTCACCAATAGTTAATTCTATGGCCAAATTGAGAGTGTGCAAGTATCTATGGGCCAGGTTTACTAAATCACAGTCTCATAAAAGTGAAGATGGCAGTGGAAATTTCCACGGGTGATCTACTAACAAAGTGAAGTTAAAGAACATCAAATTACCAATTTTCAAATGCTTTCACATTAAAAATCTCTATTCATATTGTGTGTGTGTGTGTGTGTGTGCAATCATGTGCAAATATGAAGCCAAGACTTCCTCTTACTTAGACTATTTAATGTTTTCAGCAATATGCCACTGTTTGCTTGTTCTGTGTTTATTCAAGAGACGGATACTTTTGTGGAATTTTCATGGTTTAGCACTAAGATCCTCTGAAAGATCTGATTACCTCTCCAGGACGGATCTTGATGTAGAAATTACTCCTTTTGTAGGAGATCTTGAGGATTTTTGGCCAGGCAAATCGATTGATTCTCAGCCTGTCACGGTAAATCAATAGACCATTGGCACAGATGCCCAGCATGATATCAATCCCTTCTGAATCCTGCCTCAGAAAGAATGGGTGATTATTAAAGGCACAGTCAGCTAAATTACACAATTTCTACTGCAAGAAGGTTGCCTAATACTAACTGTTAGTAAACATTTTTTAGATGTGTATGATTTTTAGATTCACTAGTGGTACTGATTACAAACTACTTGCTCTTGTAGTGTCTATAGCAGTTGTACGTAGTTACAGATGGTACCAGGTGATTTTTATGTACCTTAGCATGATGCAGGTCGACACCATACATGGAAAGTTTCTTTGCATTTTCCACGAAGATCATTTCCGCCTCAGCAGGTGTCATTCCCCTGAGAAACAGGAAGAAAATAACCATTATAACCATTTTGGTTATCCATGCCCCTGACAGTCACAGGTGTGCATTTCAGCATTTACAATGCCTTCAAACATAGCTGACCCATATAGAATTTATGATCAGAACTGATTCAGTATTTAAAGAACTGATATATTTATTAAAAGTTTTATAATAAAACTAAATAAACTAAATAAAACTATTCTGAAACGGTTCAGAATATTTGTTAACATTTGGTAATATTATACATCCCATCCATTGTCCAAACTGCCTTTCCTGACTGCCTGGTCACAGGGATGCTGGAGCCTATCCCAGCACCTCAGGCCATAGGCAAGGAACATTACATATATTGGTTGTAATATCAATATAATCTGTAATGTAATCTCATTTTGCATTAAACAAGTACTGTAAAATCTCTCTGTAATAAATACAGTCTGTAATATCTCTCTCAGACCTGTAAGTTCTATGTAGTTCCATCACCCTCTCCTCCAGTTCGCGAGTTTGGTTGGGGGCAAAGCAGAAGTCACTAACGTAGTCGGAGCCATGGTCATCTTTGTCAAAGTCTCCCAGTTCCGCCTGCACAGTGTAGGAGCCCAGCAGAGCATGTGTGACAAAGGAACAGGGCAGACAGCCAGAGAGGATGTCATTTCGCAGCTGCAAACACAGGTAGTACCTGGAACAGAAAATATCTCCTGAAAGTTTTGTCATATTCTTATCATCACTGTTAATGCCTGACCTGTAGAAAATCTGAGGGGCCTTCAGAATGACATACTATCATAATACATTTCAGGTTTTTTGTCTGTTTGCTTTGCACAGCATGCAAATTTTATAGAAACTTAAATTAAAATAAAAAATTAACTGGAAACAATATTGTTCATGATTTTTAGAATCTCTTTTGTGATGGTTATGTCAGTCAGAATGCCAAATTTGATAATTTTTACTCATAACTTAATGTATTGTAATGTAAACATGTATTGTAATAATGCCTGGCAATTGCCAATGTTTATTGTGGCATACGGCAATGTTTATTATTACACTGGCCAGTAATCATGTTGGCATGGCTGATTAAAGGGGACCTATTATGCCCCTTTTTCCGAGATGTAATATATGTCTCAAGTGTCCCTAAAATGTGTCTGTGAGGTTTCAGCTCAAAATACCCCACAGATCATTTATTATAACAGTGTAAATGCCCATTTTTAACAGAAGCAAAAACATGCTGCTTTCATGCATGTATCTTTAAATGCAAATGAGCTGCTGTTCCTTGCTTGAGCCGCCGATATTTTGGCAGTGGTGGACAGTAACGGAGTAGTTTTACTTCGTTACTGTACTTAAGTATATTTTTCAAGTTTCTGTACTTTACTGGAGTAGTTTTATTTTGAGTAACTTTTACTTTTACTTCACTCCATTCCAAAGCATAAGATCGTACTTTTTACTTCACTAAATTTCATAAAATTTATCGTTACTCCTTATAATATATCACGTGCTCCGACACGCAGAAGCGGTGTCTGATTTAAGAACGAATTGATTCTTTTCAATAAACCTTTTAAATCGGTTCGCAAACTGCACCAAACGATTCATTCACAAATTGGAATGATCCAATTGCAGCTGTTCTCGAGTTGACAACTCACTGATTCAAATTAACCATTTAGTGCGAGTCTCCAGTGAACTGAATTCACAAGTAAGAACCGGGAAATCTTGATGCTGCTAAAAGTAAGTTACTAACGTCGAATTTTAGGATTAATTATTGTAACTGAAAATCATATTTAGGTCAAAACAGTCAGTTGTTTGTGAACTAAATCTGCTGTAAAGGGTGATCTATTTAAGCCCACTGAAATGCTTGAATGCAGACCATAGACTGTATAAAAACATGGACGTAGTGTCTGTGACGTCACCCGTAGGTTTCCGAAGAGCGTTTTTAAAGCCTAAAGTAGGCGGATCCAGCCGTCGCCATCTTGGCAGCGTGTCACTCCCGGATAATCGAAAATGGGCAAAGAGGCGGGAGCTGGTTGCTGAAACCACGCCCACCTAGCTCGACGGTGGTGACAGCAGTGGCAATCCACCTGTCACTCAAGTGGCCACGCCCTTAATTATGCAGAACTTTAAGGCTTAATATAATTTAAACAGATGAGTTCCAAAAAAATTCACCCCCCTCACAGTTGTCATGAAGGACAGAATTAGCTATATAGACCAAAATATTTTTTTGTACCAGGCTGTAAAGAAATTTTTTTCTGCTGTAAAGTTGGGCATTTTAACATGGGGAGTCTATGGGACTGACTCCCTTTTGGAGCCAGCCTCTAGCGGCCAGTCGATGAATTGCAGCTTTAGTCACTTCCGTGTTGGTTTCACGAGAGAGACCGGAAGGTTGCCGCTTGATGCAGACAGATCAGCATCAGTGTCTCTATGTTGTGTCTCTATGATTAAATAAAATAACTCATGCACGTTCATATTCCCCGCTGCCGTAACGTTAAAAATTGTATTAAAATGCTACGCATTTAGCCCTATGTGATGTCTGTTTTTATACTGTTTATCAACAGAATACATTTTTATATTGTTTGGATTAACTAGCGGAGTAGACAGATATAAATGTTTATTAATCATAACCATACTGAAAATAAGTAAATATTGTTAGCTGATGCTAACTGTCTAGCTAACAAGCTTGCTGGTGCTAAGTTTAGGTAATTTTTAGATATAAAGTCCAAATATTTTTTATTCAACCACCTAGGCAGATTACATCTGGGGGAAAAGAAAGGATGTGATGTTCAGAACATGGTAAATACAGTAATTATCCAAGTAGGAAGTGATGCCCTCTGGGGGCATTTGGCCAGGGGTGTTTTTACACCACAGACAAGGTTTGAGAAGAAAAAAATCATTATGAGATTATAATGATATTTTCCTTAAAATGTTCTTCCTAACTTCAGGCTTTATTCTCATGTCATATATAACTGTGATGTTCTGCAAAACAACAAGCTTTAAAACACTTTTTTCTTACTGGTGAAAATCAGATGGTCAAATCTGTTTTCTCTCAGGTACATCGCAGTGTAAGCTTCACAGTGAACATTACTACATCACTCTCGTCAACGTAGTCCATATCAACAACAAAAATATATCTTGCTTCCATATGGTGGTTATTTTGGGAAAATCCCAGGTATTTTGAGCAGTAGGATTATAAAAAAATGTGTGCTAATATAAAATTTAATTAAGTAGCCTATATAAAATTGCTAAATAAATCTATCTATCAGTACTTTTTTACTTAAGTACATAGAAAATCGAGTACTTTTGTACTTTCACTCGAGTAAAATTGAAAAAGGAGTACTTTTACTGGAGTAATATTTTATTATACGTATCTGTACTTTCACTCAAGTACTTGATTTGTGTACTTTGTCCATGAATCAAACAACAAAACAAACAGAATAACTAAAGTAGTTTTATAAGAATAAATTTTTTACTTGAGTGCTGATTTTAAAAGCTCTAGTGAGGAGATAAACATGGCAGACTAAGTACGGCTCTGTGGTGGTTGTGGACACACTCAGCGGACACATAATTATGTTCAAAAACTATTTTGAATAACAGGTCCCCTTTAACAAAATTAGCAGGTCCTCCTTATGCCAATTATAAAATCTACCAACATCATTGGCAACAGACAAAGATTTTGTGTTATTTTTTTTTTCCGTGGGTTCATTTCATATGGTGTCAAAAGCTCATTACGAATTAAGAAAATTACTTCAATTTAACTTAATAACCAGTGACTTGAGACTTGACTTGCACCTGAACTGCATGACTCGACAATGACTTTATAACAAATGTATTTTTCATTAAAAAAAATTGCAAGCCATGGAACCATCAACTAGCACCAAGTCTGCACAGCTGACATGACACTACACAGAAAAATTGCAACGTACCAAATATGGAAAGTAGAGGAGAACAGAAGATCCCAAGATCGTTTCTTTAGAATATAAACACTTTGAAACCATTTTCATAAATGGAGATTTGTTGTATGCTCAATTTGCAAAGGCAGAATATCGGACATGACAACCGCAACCTCAAAAAGAAATAGTTATACATTGTATAGTTTGTTATAGTTCATTAGATTTCAAGAATTTTCTCCATATCTAGAGAGAATAATGTCTAAAATAGATTATTTTTTAATGTAGCTTAAGACTGTCAATAGATTAAAATGATTATTAACAACTAATCAAATTTTTTGTAGTTAATGTGGTCAAACTTTAAAGTTGACACTTGCTTCTCCTTCCTATTAAATCTTAGTACTTTTTTGTCAAATATGTCCCTTTTTGTAATGATGAAAAACAATATAAAGAGTTGTTAAAGATACCACAGTGTTTTATTGATTGGTGATGCTTCTCTTGTAGCAGGGTCAGAAATTAACATGGCCTTATAACATTAAAACATATGAGCCTAATCATTCAGAACTGCCACACTAGAGTCTCATGAACAAGCAGTCGTGCACACAGACCAACGGCCAAGGTCAGGATATTCATCAAATAATACACAAAATTAAAATTAGTTTTTCACCATCGTATACCCCCAAAAATACTTGGATAAGTATAAACTTAATTTGTACTAATAATAGGACATCATTAGACTTCAACCTCAGTTCTCAGCCATTTTTATTTTTTTTGTGCAGGGTAATCAGACACAGGCACCTACAGTTGCAATCAAAATTATTCAACACCCTTGACCTGCAAGACATTTTGCTGCAGAGAACAACATTTTATAAAACTAATTAAACAAAGGCATTAGAGAAAAGACTGTTAGAGAAAGTTTATTAACACACATTTGAGTGATTCTTAGAATGTAAAGTTGATGAATAATGAAAAAAAAAAAAAAAAAAATTGTCTCTAAACATTCGTTAAAAATTATTAAACCCCCAAAGT
>NW_015505802.1:686373-689282 GCF_001515645.1 Sinocyclocheilus grahami | reverse complement strand
GGAAAAGTTCCTTTATTTCAGTAATTCAACTCAAATTGTGAAACTCGTGTATTAAATAAATTCAGTGCACACAGACTGAAGTAGTTTAAGTCTTTGGTTCTTTTAATTGTGATGATTTTGGCTCACATTTAACAAAAACCCACCAATTCACTATCTCAACAAATTAGAATATGGTGACATGCCAATCAGCTAATCAACTCAAAACACCTGCAAAGGTTTCCTGAGTCTTCAAAATGGTCTCTCAGTTTGGTTCACTAGGCTACACAATCATGGGGAAGACTGCTGATCTGACAGTTGTCCAGAAGACAATCATTGACACCCTTCACAAGGAGGGTAAGCCACAAACATTCATTGCCAAAGAAGCTGGCTGTTCACAGAGTGCTGTATCCAAGCATGTTAACAGAAAGTTGAGTGGAAGGAAAAAGTGTGGAAGAAAAAGATGCACAACCAACCGAGAGAACCGCAGCCTTATGAGGATTGTCAAGCAAAATCAATTCAAGAATTTGATTGAACTTCACAAGGAATGGACTGAGGCTGGGGTCAAGGCATCAAGAGCCGCCACACACAGACGTGTCAAGGAATTTAGCTACAGTTGTCTTATTCCTCTTGTTAAGCCACTCCTGAACCACAGACAATGTCAGAGGTGTCTTACCTGGGCTAAGGAGAAGAAGAACTGGACTGTTGCCCAGTGGTCCAAAGTCCTCTTTTCAGATGAGAGCAAGTTTTGTATTTCATTTGGAAACCAAGGTCCTAGAGTCTGGAGGAAGGGTGGAGAAGCTCATAGCCCAAGTTGCTTGAAGTCCAGTGTTAAGTTTCCACAGTCTGTGATGATTTGGGGTGCAATGTCATCTGCTGGTGTTGGTCCATTGTGTTTTTTGAAAACCAACGTCACTGCACCCGTTTACCAAGACATTTTGGAGCACTTCATGCTTCCTTCTGCTGACCAGCTTTTTGAAGATGCTGATTTCATTTTCCAGCAGGATCTGGCCAGCAAACTCACCAGACCTGAACCCCATAGAGAATCTATGGGGTATTGTCAAGAGGAAAATGAGAAACAAGAGACCAAAAAATGCAGATGAGCTGAAGACCACTGTCAAAGAAATCTGGGCTTCCATACCACCTCAGCAGTGCCACAAACTGATCACCTCCATGCCATGCCGAATTGAGGCAGTAATTAAAGCAAAAGGAGCCCCTACCATGTATTGAGTACATGTACAGTAAATGAACATACTTTCCAGAAGGCCAACGATTCACTAAAAATGTTTTTTTTTATTGGTCTTATGAAGTCTTCTAATTTGTTGAATTGGTGGGTTTTTGTTAAATGTGAGCCAAAATCATCACAATTAAAAGAACCAACGACTTAAACTACTTCAGTCTGTGTGGAATTTATTTAATACACGAGTCTCACAATTGGAGTTGAATTACTGAAATAAAAACTTTTCCACGACATTCTAATTTATTGAGATGCACCTGTATACAACAATGGCGAAGTACATGGTACTGTTGTTGCTGCTCAAGAGTTTGCTAACGCTTCTTCAGCAAAGTGTGGATTTACTTATCAATATTACAATCAACAGCAGAGACACATCATAAACAACATATAATCGTCACTTCCCTACAGGTACTGTTTACAAACAAGGTGACAGTGCCAATTACTGGCCTGGCATACGTAATACAGCGTTTTTGGCTGTTTTCGCGGGTATGTGTAAATGCGATACGCTTAAAAAATACACGTTATCGTGTATACGTGAAACTTTTTAAAAATGCAAGGGAAAAACTTTTCCATTTTTGACTACATCATTGTCATTTAAACATAGCCTTATGGTGTTGAAGATTTACATTGACCTATTGTTTATTTGTTTTGGTGGTTGTAAGTCTGTCAAGCCAAGAATGTTGCATTGGATGAGAAATACTATTTTGAAGGCATATGAGGCATGTGGGGTACTTTTGAGTGCACTCTACAAGAGGTTTTAGCTAGAGGAGTGTCTTTGGAAGATATTTGTGTCACAGCAGGTTGGGCCTCTCTTCACACTTTTAGCAGGTTTTATAGTCTTGATATTGACTTGTTTACTCACAGGGTAATAAATTGCAGATCACTTCGTTGTATGGCATTGTGTTATAGTGTTTGCATAGCGTCAGACTGACACAGTGTTGAGTAAACCAACTCAAGGAACCAAAGTTACACAAATAAACGAAATGCTCTCAATGATATTACAAATTTTATGTATGTCACATTAAGTTATTTATATATAAGCGTTTGCCATTGAAGAAAAAAAACATACGTTGAGAACTATCCATAGCATTTAACTTTACTCACCTTGTAATGTCTTCCATTAACTGGGAGGGGTCTGGTGGATAAAACTTGACAGCAAAATTAAAATGCCAAGAAGACGCTGTAAACACATACAAAGTGAGAAAAAACAACAACATGCTTGCAGAGTGGTTGACTGATAAACTGTGAACTTTTTCTCATGGTTGGATAGCATTTAAGTGCCTGCAGCACATAAAAGTTAAGGTCAGAGCAAGTGTGCCTCTTCAATGGGCCTGAGTTACTGAACTGATCAGTACTGAACAAAACAGGGCTGTAAACATGGGCTAATTGTTTGAGTGAATCTGATTTGTGTGATTTCTCAAAATCAAATTTAGAAAGGTCTTTGTAGCCAGATAACACCTGTGCGGTTATAGTTTAATATATTATATAATCAAAATAACTATTTAAAAACAATATGGTGGCAACGATATGGCATTTTGGTGCTGTATGATTAAATTAAAATCAGTTTTTATGTATCTTAATTGTTTTGCAGTATAACTTTAGAGTTATGTAAATTCAGTTGGGTTAAATGTATTCTACATACCAGGGAATGATTAGTCATATTTATTTAAAATAAATGATGTAAATATTTAAGTTT
>NW_015505802.1:684605-686363 GCF_001515645.1 Sinocyclocheilus grahami | reverse complement strand
ATCTAAATCACTGATAATTTTTGGTTTTCACATTTCCACTGCTTTCTTCAAATTCAACCAAATATTTTCAATTAGAATAAAATCTGGAGACTGAACAGGCCACTCAAGACCATTCTACAATTGATCCCTCAACCAAGCATAAGTATATTTGGATATATACTTTGGGATGGCTGTCCTGCAAGAAAGTCAATTGATCATCAAGCATCAGTCTCTGCCCTGAAGGCATCACAATCTTTGCCAAAACTGCCTTATACTTCAACAGTTCCACTTCCTGCAACAGTAAAACACCCTCATTACAGGACTGGTCCACCTCCATATTTGACCAAATAAGTGATGTTCTCCTGCTTATAATAATCTCTGAATTAAACAAATAAACAATGATTATTTGTTATTAACTGACATCAGCTATACTAAATCTAATGCAAATTAGATAATCATACTGTCAATGCACAGTAATGCCAAGGTCTCTGGAAAGAGGTTTGGTGAAGTGATAATTACATTCTGATTGGTGACATTATAAGTCAGAGTGGTAATATCTTCCACTGGTTGCTGGGCCATGTTGCAGTGGGAAGAAGGAGTTGGATTCCATTTAAACATAATTGAATTTAAAGGCTGCAGTAGCTGAACTCCTGAAGTACTGAGAAGGGCCTGGTCTGGAACATGTAGATGAAGGAACCTTGAAGGTGGAGGTTCTGAAATCTGTGCAGAAGATCCGGACGACCTGGAACACACAGATGAAGGATCCCTGAAGAGAAGATTATGAAGTTGGTACAGAAGGTCCTGAAAAAAGGAGCTCATTAAGCTTGTGGTTGTTGATGCTGTTGCTGTTTCTAAACTCCCCAAATACCTTCTTGCAGAACTTCCTTGTTTCTCTTTTCACAATCTTCCTTAGAGAGAGCTCTTCTAAGAGAGAGAGTTTCTTTTACAACAACAATACAACTTAGAACAACCCACACTTCTTGAGAAAGAGAGAAAGCCTTTGTATTCCACCTGAAGAGAATTGGTGCCTTTCCGATCTAACTTTGTAATTGGCTGATGTTGTCAGAGGTTAATGTAGAGGCTATTTGTTAATTGTTCGTTAATTGCATTTCTTTAGGTTTGTGCGTGGGGTGAGATGGCTAAGCATGTGTCCTTTCTTGGGATTCATCTGTGGTTTTGGAAGCTTTGAGCCATAGGAGTCAACCTCAGTGCAGCGTCTGACTTCTAAAAAGGGTTGTGTTGTTGGCCTTGGCATTTAAAGTTTTCCAGGCTTTGTCTCTGAGCTCCAGCTTTATGGATTTTGCTTTCGTTCTTGTGAATGTTTTGCGGCCAAGGCTTGGTTATCTTCTCAAAGTTGCTTCAACTCTGTTTCGCTCTCAAGTTGTGCTGCAGTCTCTCTCTCCTCCACCCTCTGTATCACAGAAGAGTGAAAGATTGCACAAGCTTTGCTCTGTAAGGGGACGTTTACACGACAAAGTTTTCAGCCAAAAACGGGAAACTTTTTATGCGTTTTGCCTGTTCGTTTACACGACAACAGCGTTTTGGGGACTGAAAACGCATATTTTTGAAAATGGGTTTCAAAGTGCAAGTTTTTGAAAACACCACCATTATCGTTTCCGTGTAAACACCCAAAACGGGAATCTTTGAAAACGGCGACGTCATGTGCGTGCATAGTATGTGTTAGGTATGTAGACATGCGCAGTACGTGTCGATTTTATAGGAAAGTGAGAAAAAACATACAGGTGCATCTCAATAAATTAGAATGTCGTGGGAAAAGTT
>NW_015505802.1:681213-684038 GCF_001515645.1 Sinocyclocheilus grahami | reverse complement strand
TCACAATTAAAAGAACCAACGACTTAAACTACTTCAGTCTGTGTGGAATTTATTTAATACACGAGTCTCACAATTGGAGTTGAATTACTGAAATAAAAACTTTTCCACGACATTCTAATTTATTGAGATGCACCTGTATACAACAATGGCGAAGTACATGGTACTGTTGTTGCTGCTCAAGAGTTTGCTAACGCTTCTTCAGCAAAGTGTGGATTTACTTATCAATATTACAATCAACAGCAGAGACACATCATAAACAACATATAATCGTCACTTCCCTACAGGTACTGTTTACAAACAAGGTGACAGTGCCAATTACTGGCCTGGCATACGTAATACAGCGTTTTTGGCTGTTTTCGCGGGTATGTGTAAATGCGATACGCTTAAAAAATACACGTTATCGTGTATACGTGAAACTTTTTAAAAATGCAAGGGAAAAACTTTTCCATTTTTGACTACATCATTGTCATTTAAACATAGCCTTATGGTGTTGAAGATTTACATTGACCTATTGTTTATTTGTTTTGGTGGTTGTAAGTCTGTCAAGCCAAGAATGTTGCATTGGATGAGAAATACTATTTTGAAGGCATATGAGGCATGTGGGGTACTTTTGAGTGCACTCTACAAGAGGTTTTAGCTAGAGGAGTGTCTTTGGAAGATATTTGTGTCACAGCAGGTTGGGCCTCTCTTCACACTTTTAGCAGGTTTTATAGTCTTGATATTGACTTGTTTACTCACAGGGTAATAAATTGCAGATCACTTCGTTGTATGGCATTGTGTTATAGTGTTTGCATAGCGTCAGACTGACACAGTGTTGAGTAAACCAACTCAAGGAACCAAAGTTACACAAATAAACGAAATGCTCTCAATGATATTACAAATTTTATGTATGTCACATTAAGTTATTTATATATAAGCGTTTGCCATTGAAGAAAAAAAACATACGTTGAGAACTATCCATAGCATTTAACTTTACTCACCTTGTAATGTCTTCCATTAACTGGGAGGGGTCTGGTGGATAAAACTTGACAGCAAAATTAAAATGCCAAGAAGACGCTGTAAACACATACAAAGTGAGAAAAAACAACAACATGCTTGCAGAGTGGTTGACTGATAAACTGTGAACTTTTTCTCATGGTTGGATAGCATTTAAGTGCCTGCAGCACATAAAAGTTAAGGTCAGAGCAAGTGTGCCTCTTCAATGGGCCTGAGTTACTGAACTGATCAGTACTGAACAAAACAGGGCTGTAAACATGGGCTAATTGTTTGAGTGAATCTGATTTGTGTGATTTCTCAAAATCAAATTTAGAAAGGTCTTTGTAGCCAGATAACACCTGTGCGGTTATAGTTTAATATATTATATAATCAAAATAACTATTTAAAAACAATATGGTGGCAACGATATGGCATTTTGGTGCTGTATGATTAAATTAAAATCAGTTTTTATGTATCTTAATTGTTTTGCAGTATAACTTTAGAGTTATGTAAATTCAGTTGGGTTAAATGTATTCTACATACCAGGGAATAATTAGTCATATTTATTTAAAATAAATGATGTAAATATTTAAGTTTTCTTTTTTTTTTTTTTTGCTAAATGTCTAGGTTACTGAGTTCCCTAAGTGGGAACAAAATGCTATATAATGACACAATGGAAATGTGTCAGTGGTCACAAGGTCTGAGCACTGAATAATCACGTCAGTTTTTTGGCTGATGGTGCTAATACTTTAGCAGAGACATAAAGGTAATAAGGAGCTGCATCATAGAGCTCTTATAAGAACGTGTTTTGCACCATAACCATTCTGCAAGGTGAACAAACTAGGGATGCACCGATACTACTTTTTCCAGTACTCGCCCGATACCGATACTTTTATTTTTGGTACTTGCCGATACCGAGTACCGATACCGGTATTTTTATTGCATTTGTAAATTTTTTAAATATTGGGTATAGAAACCAAAAGGGTATGTATAATGTTAGTTGGTTAACTTCATTTATCAAATAGATACAGTCAAACCAAAATTTATTCAGACACCTTCAACATTTTTCACATTATCACAGTTTATTCGCTATAGTTTAGAAAATGGTAATAAAATATGACAAGAACTCAAGAGTTACACTGTGTCAGAACAAATTCATCTTGATAATGTTAGATAATTTTGATAGAAAGGTATGTAATAGATTACAATCAACCAAAATAATTCAGACAGTGAACTATGAATACTTAGTCGGGCAACCCTTAGCCTTAATGACAGCCTGTAGTCTCCTGGGCATGCTGTCACCCAGCTTCATGAAAACCTCAACTTCAGTTTTTTTCCCAGACTCGGTCTGAACAATTTTTGGACCCAAATTTGTATCAGTTTTACTGGTAGTGCACTGTATGAAGAATTTTTGGGTATGATTTGTCACAGTTTACTTTATTTTGCTATCCTCACTTACATAAATTAACTATAGTGTCCTGCACCCACTAGTAGAAAAATATCAAGAATTATATCTGGTCTCTGAAAATTTTTTGGTTTCACTGTATATCCTTCGGTTATTTTCACACTTAATTATGCCCATTAAAATGTAAAAAGGTTTTGTCACTTTCATTGCAGCGGCTTAGTACTGTAATCACGCACTTTGCTGTAATAATGCAGGGAACCACTCGCTATAAATCTCCTAACTGTGATATTTTCAGAAATAGAAGTTGCGTTTTTTCATCTGAAACATGCTGCGGTTTATATTCCAAAGCCACTCATATAATGCAGAAACACTCATGAAGCAAACAAAACACGTGCAACGCGTGCACGTATTTGTACTGATGCAGAATGAGAGGACAGTAGTACAG